>NC_056417.1:5477045-5780075 GCF_905147365.1 Aricia agestis
TACCTCAAAAGTTTAGCTTTAATATCATGATATAAACGTTAAATTTAACGCAATATGTAAAGATGTAATAAAATTATGTATCTTGAAAATGGTACGCTTTGTAAAAGCGATTTTTGTGATGGTAAAACTCTGTTCTTTCTCTTAAAAATGAATATGATTTCATAGTTACCGCCTGCTCACCGTAGTTTTGAGCTATGTCTTCTGGAATATAATATGCTTAACAGGTTCTAAAGTTTGGGCGCAAGAAGTTACTCAGCAATTTAGACTAAACTTAGCTCCTAAAAGGTTTTTATCTAAGGTTAATAGGTGATTGCTCTGAATTTTCCCGGAGCGCCAGTAAAGCGACAATTAGTAAAGTTTAATTTTCAGAAGACTGATAGTGTGATCTACAGAAATGTTCGGTCTCCTTTTAAATATTTATGAGGGCTAGCTGTAGTAATGAGAAGGGGAAAAAGGACGATGGGTTAAGACACTGACCATCTGTACGTAATACGTATAGACAAGTAACACGTCTCATCTGAGAATAACTTGGAATACTAAATATTGTCCGCAACTTCGTCGTAACAGAAATTTTCTTATTCCGAACCTTACATTTTTTTGGGATCAAAACTACTCCATATTCATTTCCGGTGCTTAAAAGTCAGTAAGCTGTTTGGGCATGAAGAGGCACAGGCGCGAAGCAGACATCAAGACAGACACCTAAAACGTAGTGATTATATTCTCTTTGCCTCATTTATTATATTTTCTTTTTTTTTCAAACACGCACAACGCTTTAGTCATGGGAATTAGGGCCATATAAATCAAGTTAATATGGCAAAAAAGTGTGTAGTAAAGCCATCAATCAACCCTCTTTTTGTAGACGATGTGAGCATTATTTCAGCAAATTTCGAGGTCGTATATCGTCTATCAACGTTCTAATAGCGTAATCTACGTACTATATAAACCTTATCTGCTGTTATATTAATCCAGGATTAGTTCGAACTAGGATCAAGAACACTCCCGTGCACACGATAACCTTGGAGTTGCTCTCGGTTTGGATTGTAAGCAAATGTGACGTACATTATATATTGTTATCTCTGTTACGTTCCAACTTTTATTTCATAAATATTTCTTTAAATTTCTTAATTTTTTTTCTTTTTATAAAGACTAAATTGGTAACTATAAAATACGTAAAATCATCATCATTAAAAGTTTTTTTATCATAATGTTGAGGTTGGTAAAATTCACAATTATTCAGGTTTCACAAAATAGAGAATTTGACTCCATTTAAAATATTAATAAACTTTTTCTACAAAAAAGCTTAAGACTAACTAGACTAATAAATCACGTTTTAAGCACGGACGTAAAAAATTTAAGCTCAACCAATTTCGTTCTAAATACCGACTAATGGTTATTGGACATTGACTAATTTAAAACTTTGTGTTCTATTTTCGAAAGTGCTTCATTTAAAAATGTCTAATTCGCCTCTACGTCACAGTAGACAGAATTATAGAGTATGCCGACTTAGAACTGATGTTGAAATTGTTCAATTTGACGTATTATGACGAAAATCGTCGCTAGGGTTGTTAACTTGTCACTACGAATCTAAAACTATGACATATTCGCTGGACGTGTTCCTCTTTGGTCGTATTGTTGTTTGTGTTTTGGCACATGCGATTAAAATTGTCAGAATCCAATTTTGAAATCTTTATTTTAAATATTTAAAAATAAATTATCAGCCAGTATTTATTTATTTAAAAATAAAATATCAGCCAGCGCGAGGCACATTCCGTTCATAATCCTAGTGAAACCCAACGAATTTGACAGATATTGAAACTAGTCCGTTTCTTTGCAGTCGAACTACTGGTAGTTATGTCTATTGTGTCTACGTTACCCTCAAAATACGGCGCATTTTCAAGGACTTTAGCAATCGGATTACAGTAATTGTGGTTGATGGATCGAGTCTCATCGAGATAACGAATTCAGGTGACAGTTACTTTGACAGGTATATAGTTGTAAACCAGCGGCTTGTAAGCGGGTAGTAACCGATAGCAGCCGCTAGAAACGAATAAACAGCAGCTTGTTACCGGGTAAACAGCCGCTTGTTACCTGACTTGAGCATCGAAGAATAAAACTATTTTCAATGCTTTTTATTGTTAAATTATTATTTAAAATACACTATTTATTTAAATATATTATTTAATTAATATTGATAATACTTAATTAAAATACTTTTTATGTAAAATTAATTAAAATAATTAAAAAATTAAAAATAAAAATTAATAAAAATAATTAAAATTTAAAAAATTAAAAATAAAAAAGTAATAAAAATTTAAAAATAATTAAATACCTACTTCATTAAAAAATAATTTAAAAATTAAAATAATTAAAATATTAATAATAATAAAAATAAATATACTTACTTACTATTTATTTAAATATATATTATTTTAAATAGTACTATTAACACTTTAACACAGATTCAGAATATGTCACCGTTTATGTCTATCCTACTGTATGTAAATCAGAAGAAAAACCATGAAATTATTTTCATGGTTTTTCTTCTGATTTACATACGAACGCATGTAATCTATATCAATGAAATGTAACAAGCCGTTACCAGCCGCTATTTATCGCTAGTAATGATAATAAGCCAAAAAAGCCGTTATTCGCCGCTTGGCTAGTAATGTTAGCAACCGGCTTCACATCTATAGACAGGTAATGACCTGTCAAAGTTACTGTGGAAAGAAAAATTTCTGAGGTAGGTTTGATAATAATACTTTACTTAATTAAATTAGAGGAAAAAAGGTTGTGACCATAAGGTCACTTAGAGGAATCCTTACTAATATTATATATTCGAATGTGTGTCTGTTTGTCTGTCTGTTACCTCTCCACACTTAAACGTCTAAACTGCTTTGTACGCTTAAACGGAGTTACGGGGGACATAATCTAGTAATTTTTATGTTTTATCTATATTTGCTCGTTACCGACGTTGCTATAGGCAGCTTTCACAATCATGATGGCCATCATGGTGGCCATAGCGATTACAGTCATGGCTCTATCATGGCTCAACGTAGAGCGAGGGGTCTTTTTAAACAACTTCATAAAAGTACAAGAGTAATTAAATAAAGTACTATGGTACTAAGTGTTTTCAGAATATGTTGAGTATATTTTTAGCTTTTTATGTACACGTAGAACGCAATCATCCAAATTATAGTATGGCTTCAGGCTTGTAACATTTATTTGTTTTTACGGAACGCCTACACGTGTGTAGGAATTCTGCGGGTATATCAGTTTGTTAAATAACTTTTCTAAAACTTTTTGAACAAAATACCTATTTTGTTAAAAAAAAGTGAACAAAGAATTTAAAAAAAATCTCCACAGCCGAGCATATAAACTCCTTTTTGGAAGTCGGTTAAGAATATATTAAATTAGATGATCAGTTTCGACCTGATGATAAGTTAAAGCCAATAACATCAATATTATGGTTTACGCTTCACGACCTCTCAATATTAATCGAGGCACAAATTAATTGAGTGGATATCTGAGGGTCTATTGTTATCGCATAGCCTTAAGGCTCTTATCGTTACAAAGTTTGTTCGACAAAGATATCGTTTATCACCTTAGGCTTAAGCCAAAAACTTTCGGAACCTATATTCCATAATACTACTAACCTCAAACTTTTATATGCATTCAGGCCAAAAAAAAACCATTTTAAACTTACACAAATGGTATTAAATACAAAACCAAAGGTAGCATTTGAAAAGTTTGTACATTCGTGCAACTAAGCGCAAACATGAATGTACAATTCGAAAAAATAAAGCTGCACACAAAAGGTAAAAGGAACACTCATTTTCAGGGATTTCTCAACGTCCCACGCGAGCAAATGTAACCTTGCTGACAATACAAATCGCAAAAACATAGTAAGCGTATTTAATTCTGGGCTGTTTGTTACAATCCTTGGCACATACACGACGTTTTCTTTACAACCTTACTGATTTTTTGTCTGCGAACGAGTCAGAAAAACCTTTTTTATTTGGTTGGTATTTTATTTCAGCATCACTTGTACCTTTTATAAATCTTAGGAGATGGAAGGATATGTTAAATATTTATTACCAATTTCGTGAATCCTTTTTGTAAATTCAGTGTACGTTTCACAGGCTTTTGCGTCTGAAATACTCGTGCCGTCAAACTGCTTGTTAAGTTTTATTAAGTATGTTTGTTTTTTACGTCTTTAAAATTTTGCTTTTTGAGCTAATTTAAAACAAATAAAAGACAATTATTATAAACTCCGTAACGATTTTTTTTTAACGTTACAAGTCAACTGAAAAGTCAGCGTTGCGTTCACGTAACATGTGCTGAGTGCTTTTTGTTAGTATTTTTTACCAAATATATTATATTTTTTCTCTTTTTCTTATTTAAGCTAAGTATAAACAAAGTCAGTATGGGCTCTTATAATTTAAACATACGCTTTATGAATAGCGCACTAACGGCCGTTCAAAATATTCAATCTATCTCTGTACATACAACCGATCGCAGCTAACATTGAATTGACATAAAAAATATGTCTCTAATATCTAATGTGAGCTATTCCTATCTATAGTAGGGCAAAACCAGAGATAGATCAAATATTGGGAACGGCCGTAAAGATATACAATAACCTTTAATCGAGATGCAATGTCTTGTTTATATTTAGAATAAAATTTATTGAAACGGAATAGGGATGAACGGAAAGTTTTGCTGTTGCAATGTCTGTCTGTGGTCATCAATACGTGTGAACAATCTGCAATACAGCTCTCCCTAACAATTAAAACCACAACGGGTTTCAAGCCAGTAACTTTTAATTTACGGTAATAACGGAAAGTTCATTTCAACCGACATTTTTCATCATTTTCTTGGTTGTTAGTGGTCAAGTTCTATTAGAACTAAGCCTTTTAATTTCTTCATTATTCTATGTTAGCAGCATGCCTTCCTTCAAACAGGAACAGTGTAATTTTCCTTTATAAAATATGATATCCTTTTCAGGGACTCGAGGTGTAGACACACCTCGAGTCCCTGAAAAGGATATCATTAGTAGACACTAAATTAAATCCTAATAATTAATATGCATTGTGCAGTGACTTTAGGGCAAAGAGGTAGGAAGCATTTTTATCGTATTGTTTGTTATGAATTGATATTATTTTCTTAATTTTTTTTTAATTGTTGCAACTTAATGCTAATTGAAAGCTTAATTGTTTTTAAATTAAGCTGCTATTCTTTTATCAGTTGTAAATATTATCAAGCACCTTGAGAATAATAAAATAATATGAGTATTCAAGTACTTGATAAAATTGAGAATGAGTCTCTACTCTAGAGTCCAATTCTTAGACACAGCCAACAAAAAAGTTTAGGATATATTTTAAGGAAATGTTGAAGCTTTCTATTCTTAGAAGGATTTTTGTTATATTTTTTATGAAAAGATGGAAAGCAACTTCCGTCGCCCGTGGACACTAGTAACATCAGAAGTGCTGCAGGTGCGTTGCCGGCCTTATAAGAGGGAATACGCTCTCTTCTTGAAGTTCTGCAGGTCGTATAGGTCCGGAAATACTGCTGGTAACAGTTCGTTCCAAAGTTTTATATGGATAGCACTATTATGGATGCAAGACCATGTGAAAATATCCAGACAAAATAATACAAACATAATTCCCTATGTGTAAAATGGTGACGATTTTAACAGGAAAGAAAAGAAGGCGGGTGTGTAAAGGATACACAGGCGCGTTATTATCGGTCGATAATATCGCATGCGGTATTGCAATAATGCGTCCCGATTCCTTGCACACAGCTGAGTTTTTATCGTCCGATATTTCTTACGAGAGAGCGCCGATTATTATCGCAGCAGTGTGTAACTACATTATGACTGGATAATCATAATGTAGTTACATATTAATCCTAATATATGTAGTTACATATATTAGGATTAATACAAAATGTACTGAAAACGATGATATTATCGACCGTCAATAACGCGCCTGTGTGGGGGAAACTTAACAGTTTTTTCGAGTGACTTCGGCTTCAAAACATCCTTGTAGTTGTACTTTTTTGTAGCTTATTGGATTACATATTTTTAGGGTTCCGTACCCAAAGGGTAAAAACGGAACCCTATTACTGAGACTTCGATATCTGTCCGTCTGTCTGTCTCCAGACTGTAACTACCGCTATAGCTAGGCTACTGAAATTTTCACAGATTGTGTATTTCTGTTGCTGCTATAACAAAAAGTACTAAAAACAAAATAAAATTAATATTTAAGGGGGCTCCCATACAACAAACATTTTTGTTGGCCTTTTTTGCTCGTAATCAATAATGGCAACAGCTAGGCACTTGAAATTTACATAAAGATCTTAGTTATATGTCTTCTTTAATAATTAGTAATAATATTTAAATAAAATAAAAAATTAAGGGGGGCTCTCATACAAAAAACAAATTTTGGCCTATTTTTCCTCTATAACGGGGCGGAACCCTTCGTGCGTGAGTTCGACTCGCACTTGGCCGATTATTTAATTCTATTCTTTATTTATATGCGCCCGCACGAATGCGCGTCGATATGGCGGCTACACCGCGAGATGACAAGCAAAATATGTATAATTCTTGTATCTGACAGTGACATTGTAACAATGCGACTGCGCCGCTATTTAAAAAAACCGTTACATGATTTATTGCTTGTGATCTCGCGGTGTAACGGCGACATTGCGCGTTTGCACCGCTGCTTATAATATATCCGCTATCCAGCCCTACGAATAATAAAAACTAAAAAAGAGTAACTGTGTAAAAAATTTTGGCCGCGATATAAGCATACTTTATGCATGTGTTCGGTACACAATTTGACAATTTTGTGTTAAAAACAAACAAAAAGTGTTACAAGTGACAATTATTATCAACGGCTTTATTTCCTAAATTTAAATGTGTTTCGTAGAGCCTATTATGTGTGTATGGTGTATGGTGCTTTTCTGGACCTGTCGAAGGCGTTTGATCTGGTTTGCTATGATGTCCTCTGGTCTAAAATGTCCAAGTGTGGTGTTCCATCTGACACAGTTAAACTATTTAAATACTGGTACGGGCATCAGACAAACCAGGTCAGGTGGCTTGGACACTTGTCCGATGAATATACGTTGGACTGTGGACTGAGACAGGGTGGGTTGTCCTCGCCAACGCTCTTCAATCTCTATGTGAACGAATTGATTGATGAACTTAGCAATACACAGGTCGGATGCTCCCTTGACGGCCATATTGTCAATAGCATTAGCTACGCAGACGATATGGTGTTGCTGAGTCCATCAATCTCGGCTCTAAGGAGATTGATTGGTGTGTGCGAGAGATACGCATTGTTACATGGCCTCGTCTACAACGTTAAGAAAAGCCAGCTGGTTATATTTAAAACTAAAGGTTGTAACTTAGACTCGGTGCCAACTGTAACTCTGAATGGAGGGGCTCTTACTAGGGTGTCGTCTTTCAAGTATCTTGGCCATATGGTGACTGAGGACTTGAAAGACGACTGTGACATTGAAAGGGAACGGAGGGCGATGGCAGTCCGATGCAACATGTTGGCCCGCAGATTTGCACGATGTAGTAAAGAAGATAAATTAACTCTCTTCAGAGCTTTTTGTCAATCTATGTATACGTGCAATCTGTGGGTTGACTACACGCAGCGGGCTTACAACGCTCTCCGAGTCCAATATAATAATGCACTAAGAGTTATGTTGGGGCTTCCGCGATTCTGCAGCGCGTCAAATATGTTTGCTCAAACTCACACTGATGGCTTTCAAGCCGTCATAAGAAAGCGAGTAGCTTCTTTGATGAGCAGAGTTCGCGCAAGCACCAACACTATTCTTAGGGTGATAAGCGATAAAGTAGAGTGTCCAATCATGCGTCATTGGGTGCATATTCATGTTTACGTGCCCAATGCTGCTGGTAGGCCACGTAGATATTTTAACTAATAATATAATTCCTGAGTACTAACATAGTTTGTAATAAAATAATTATAGTATTTACTAACAGCTTATAGACTCCGGTCTGAAATAAACATTTTTTTTTTAATTATAATATTTTAGTGTGTGAAAAAGAACCAAATTCAAAACGATTGAAGTATGAGTGTAACGTTTCCATAGTTTTTATTATTCGTAGATCCAGCCTTAGAGCCCCCGCAGACTATAAACTTTTAGTCGGCCGATAGTTTGACCAAGTTGGGATTTCAGTACATTATTATCGGCCGATACAAATTGTTTAGTGTACGCACCTTTATACATCTTTGAACTGATTAAGCTATCGATCAAACTATCGGCCGACTAAAAGTCTGCAGTCTGCGTTAGTCAGATTGTGAATCCTATAGTCTGTCAAAAAAGTGAAGAAATTAAAAAGTGGCAACATCGTAGTGTCATCCCTTTCAAATCAATCTAAGAAAAAAGGAATGACACTACGATGTTGCCATTTTTTAATTTCTTCACTTTCTTGACAGACTATACATCGTTTGATCGCATTATGTAAGTCAATGTCAGCTGAGATCTCTGGCTACATGCCTATTTTCTCTGATAGTACATTCCTCGGGACAATTTTGCTAGCAGTACGCTAGTGTTGTGTGCGATGTGTGAAGGCCATAGGGAATTTTATTAATACCCAGGTTTAATACTTTGCCCTGCCGACTCTCGCGACCTGATTGTCTAACTTGGGCCCATCGGCGCAAGTTATTGTTAAGTTAATCGAAAAATAAGGGCCTGTTTCACTACTTCCTGATAAAATGCCGGATAGGCTATCCACAACTTTTTTGACATATTCTCCATACTTCATCTGTCAAGTTAAGTGGTGGATAGCCTATCCGGCATTTATCAGGAAGTGGTGAAACAGGCCCAAATATTATAATATCTCTCTCTGCTTCGTATTTAAAATAAGCGAATAACTATAGTCCAAAGAAGTCGACAGAATCTAGGGTTTATTCGGCACTTAAATAACTAGATTTGTCATGGAGTATCCAGTTGGGTAATTATATTTTAGATCTTAGATCTAGTAGGACCTCCGTAAATGCCAGCCACTGAGTTAGAACTGTGTATAAGATACAATTAACTGGGCACGTAGCTCGCAGCTAAAATGGCTGAAATAATATATGGCTACATTTTATTTTAAAATGTCCATTTAACCTTTTATACCGCGATGTTTTTATCAGCCTACCTTTAACGTGCAATTTTATTTTCCATTAAAAGTGCATTGAGAAAACGTCAATCATTTTACACATACAGCTCTGAAACCTTTCTCTCATTCGACTGAACCCTTATCTCTGTCTCTATATATACAGGATGTAACAAAACAGACTGATAATACTAAAGGGCGTGGTGTGTGTAAATCCCCCCCCCCCCATTCATTGTGAAAGTATAGTTCACTTTGAAAGTAGCAGTGCTGAAAGAGTTAAGTTTTCAAATTCATGACGCTAAGGCGCTTATCCATACAAATCACAAAAAATATGTATTTCAGCGCTACTACTTTTACAGTGAACTCTATACAAGGGACACATATATATTACACACCCTCTGTATATGTGGCATTTTATCTCTTTCCTATTTCCTATTGTAGAAACATGGGACACCTTGGGGCGGGTGGAACTCAACCCTCATTAGAAACACATTATTCAAACATATATAATATTATGTAGAGAGAATTCGACGTTTAGATCACATTAGCATACAACCTTGGATAGACTACATGGTATTTTCCATTTCTTTATAGCTTTAAATCCTATTAGACGACTTATTTTAATAACGTGAAACCAATACTTAATTTTGTATTATTAACTGTGTTTTTTTCATAACGTAAAATAACTACACTTAAAAAATATATAAGATTTATACCTAGGTAATGTACAATAAATTATATGCAAAAATGTCAAAACGACCGGCTTTATTTTATGTTTTATCTCAAAGTATTTTTAGGGAGATAAAAAGTAATTCAAACCACCTAGGTACAGTCGTAATGATATTAATCGAAAATTTAACTAACAATTTTCTGCAAAAAAAATTATGAATATCACTCGAAAAATAAATTACCTAAGTCCCTCGTTGAGCCGCATCACAAAATCCCACATCACTGTCGAGTTCACTTCACATCCCTACGAGAAGTTAACGAGAAATGTCACAACACTGCACGACCGTCGCTGCCGCTGGCCGGGAGAGCACTGAGTCCTGGATCCCGGCCGCGCCCGTTAGCGAGCCAACATTACCATTAGTCATTACCTTTTCAAAATTAAAAAAAAACTCTTGTATGTGATTAGTTCGCTCTTTAAAACATAATATTATGGTATGGCCAACCGATGCTGGCCAGGGGAACACTGAGTCCTGGATCCCGGCCGCGCCCGTTAGCGATTCAACATTACCATTATCTTTTCAAAATTAAAAAAATCTTGTCTATGATTACTTCGCCATTTGAAATATGTTATGGTAGGTATGGCAAGCTGCCGCTGGCCGGAAGAGCATTGAGTCCTGGATCCAGGCCGCGCCCGTTAGCGAGGCCAACATTACCATTATAATTTCAAAATAAAAAAAAGAACTAGATTTACACCTAAAGAACAATTTAGGTTATTTTAAACTCAGATAAGTTTCCCAGTTATCTGACCTTAAAAATAGACCTTAAAATATAATCAGTCAGCTTTTAATAACACTGACTTGTTGTTTAATAATCGCGAAAGTAAACTTATTTAATAATTCAGTCGGCAAAGTAATAAAATGTGTTTAGCAGTTGTTTTAATTAGTGGGCGTTATGAATGTTTAATGTATCAGCCCCGAGTTGAGAGGTTTAATTATTTCGCATTTGTTGCGTAAAATTACCATGATTTCCCGGAAAAATGTGTTATTGCGTTCAGAGTTGTGTTGTACATATTAAAATATCTGCGAAGTTCTAAACTCAATTATTTATACGATCTGTGATACCATTGTTTTAAATTCGAATAAAGATCCATATACATGTGACAGATGTACGGACACGGAAAGAAGAGGCAGACGGATAGACAGGCGGTAAAATTCTCGATTCTGCTTTTAAGGGCACTCGACTTCTTATTTATTCTACTAAGAAAAAAATTATAGCTTCTATCAGAAAATAGGCTAAAATTAGAACCAAAACTTCGTCATATTGTAAAATTTTATCGTATTCATTTATGTATTATTTTACGTTTGGATTAAGGATATTAAAATAAAATGAAAAAATATATTTAAGGGGGCCCAAATCCCAATCCAAAAAAAACGCTAAATTTTTTGCCCACTTTTGGTCCATAAAAGTACGGGACCCTAAGGTAGCGAACTCACGGCGCGGTTTTTTCCCGCGCCCGCCGCGGTTGCGGGCCCGCAGCCTTCGTAGAATCCAGTTTTGTATGTAAAAAACGAAATCAAAACTCACGGCGCGTTTTTCGCCCGCGGCGGGCGCGGTTGTTTGCGGCTCCCGCTGCACCGGCGGGCGGCGGTCGCCCGCAGCCTCAGCGGTTTGCGCCCGCGCGCTCTGCGATAGTTTAGCGGGCGATTGCAGTAGCCGTTGTAGGCGATCGTATGAAACCGCCCGCCCGTCTTGCGATTATCGCCCGCCGAGTTTGCGGGCGCTAACCGCGACCGCGGCGGCTCACAAATCAGCGGTCTCGTGAGTTCTGAATTAAAACCGCTCATTTGCGCGGGCCCGCAACCGCGGCGGGCGCGGGAAAAGACCGCGCCGTGAGTTCGCTACCTTAGTGCGCGAGTCCAACTCGCATTTGGCCGATTTTTTAATTTTTAGTTTGCTGATAAAAGTAGTAAAAACTTGGTAGTAGTATAGTCAACTGGCATTCGATAGTTCCTGCAGCAAGCGTAATGCCAAATCCAGTACTATTTTCGATTTACATACAACGATCGATCGTAGCGATCGGACGTCGTTAAATACACGAGGCAAAATCATACGTATTATATCGATCGATCGATCGCAAATACCTCCTATGTTAAACACACAAGACAACATCGTAATATAATTTTGACGATCTCTGTGGCTCAGTGGTGAGCGCGTTGGTAGCTCAAGCCGGGGGTCGCGGGTTTGAATCCCGCCGACGGAACAAAAAGTTTTCGAAGTTCCTGGGTCATGGATATGTATTAAATATCATATAATAAAAATCTTAAATGTATGTATAGTATAAAAGTATTAAATATATTTCCGTTGTCTGGTACCCGTAACACAAGTCCTTCAGGTACTTACCACGGGGCCAGACTGACGTGGTGTGAAGCGTCCATAGATATTATTATTATTATAATAATAATTATAATTATAATAATAATATCTATGGAATTATAATTATAATTATAATAATAATATCTATGGAATTATAATTATAATAATAATATCTATGGACGCTTCACACCACGTCAGTCTGGCCCCGTGGTAAGTACCTGAAGGACTTGTGTTACGGGTACCAGACAACGGAAATATATTTAATACTTTTAAACTTAACATTTTTATTAAATGATACACATATTTAATACACGTCCATGACCCAGGTATTTTGAAAACTTTTTGTTCCGTCGGCGGGATTCGAACCCGCGACCCCCGGCTTGAGCTACCAACAGCCCACCAACTGAGCCACAGAGGTCGTCAAAACATTGTACGTGTTAGATCGAAACGATCGATCGCAAACAGCCGCTTTTAAACACACGAGACAGTATTTGAAGAGCGTCGTGGTGCGATACAATCTACGTCGATACGAGTACATTAGCACACGTCGTCGTCGGGGGAAATGAGCTTATCGGTTTGATTTTCCGCTGGAACTCACGTGCGTTAGTTAGCTTCACTTCTATACAACTAACTTGTATAATATGTATATTGAGAACTAGCCGAAGCTGGGGAATTAAATCTTATAAATAACATCGTATCTTGAGAGTAAAATTATATATACGAAAATTATAATTAATTATTTAAAAGTATCTTACATTTCGCATTTTAATGCTTTTTAATTTTAATTATTATCCTGTGGAATAATTCATGATACGCACAATTATATAATTCAAATTTAGTGGGCAGTGGTTCCGTCCATTCGATCGGTCTTCTCGACTTGATGGTCTAGTCCAGTCACCAAATGGTGAACCGCGGTCCGTGGCGAACGAAGATCATCTTCGAACACACACAATGGGTCCATTGTGTGCGTTCGAAGATGATCTTCGTTCATCTTAGGATTTCAACATCTCCAGGATTTAAAATCAAATTTAATATCAATATCATAGATATTGACATTAAATTTGATTTTGAATCCTGGCATAGCATAGGCAAATACCTTGCACCAATATTTCACTCCAAACTTCAGAGAAATAATTAGCTACAAAAAATGGTCATTTTTCTCATTGATATCTAAAAAATACCTTTGTAATTTTTGTAATTACCTATGTTTAATATTTTTTTGTATAAAATGTGTGGACCGCGAAGGTCATTTCATGTCTTAAAACGGACCCCGAGATAAACAAATTAGTGACCCCTGGTGTAGTCTTTAATAAATATAATAATAAATAATATGTACAACCTATTACCTAATGCAACGTCAACGACAATATTGTGCAAATACCTCTACAAGCTAGAATAGGGCTCTCCGTGCATAAATTGACTCGTAGCACCGAGCTACGGTGAAGCTACGCCGGTGCTACGAAATTCGTAGCAAGGTAAATCTGTGAAAATTGAGATGTTGAACAGTAAACTACATCATCGTAGTTGATTTTATGATGGTGCTAAGATTTTGAAACCGAATTGATCTATTACATGGGAGAGCCATGCTTCGGCACGAATGGGCCGGCTCGACCGGAGAAATACCACGTTCTCACAGAAAACCGGCGTGAAACAGCGCTTGCGCTGTGTTTCGCCGAGTGAGTGAGTTTACCGGAGGCCCAATCCCCTACCCTATTCCCTTTCCTACCCTCCCCTATTCCCTTCCCTTCCCATCCCTACGGGGAGGGTACCCTATTCCCTCTTAAAAGGCCGGCAACGCACATGCAGCTCTTCTGATGCTGCGAGTGTCCATCGGCGACGGAAGTTGCTTTCCATCAGGTGACCCGTTTGCTCGTTTGCCCCCTTATTTCATTAAAAAAAAACTATTTTAAACCGTTTATTATTTTTAACTGTTACTAAAAAGAAAAGACATTAATTTCGTCGTTTGTTGGTATTGAATATTTTAAACTACTGAGCTGAGTTTAATTACATTGCTAAGCATCCATAAAAATACAAGATGATTTTAACATTTTTAAAGTTTTTATTGTAAAATTCTTCGCCTTGAAAAATTTTGTCCCACGGGTCGGCAACAGTTGAACTTATATTATAATATTAGACTTTTTATGAAACAAATTGTTGTTGTTGTTTGCTGTTCGTTTTTCCTCAAGTCTCGAAGGACCATGATCGGAAGGTATTATCAGAGAAGTTGATTAATAGGCATAGGGGATCTACGTAGATTTGTCGCGTTATGTCAAACTCAGCCTACAGATTACTAATTACTAAATTGACATAGTCTGACCAAATAAGGTAGACCCCCGTCAACTGCCTATGAATCAATTTCTTCGATGGTACAATAACAATAACAATAATAATCAGTATAAAATTCAGTAAAATGCATTTTTGAGACTATCAAACATCTGAACAGATCGGGATCAGCGGAGATAAAACGACCACTTTAGATAATCATATTATTATGATTCATTTTTTTTAAATCACTCTGCTTGCAATTCATATGTCTAGTAATTCGCACAATTCATATTATTTTGACATTCGTCAGTTTGACAGTTTTAACAATTCATTTCTGAATTGATTTGAGAGGAATTGCAAAGTATTCAGACCATAAAATGGTCCGCTGATTTGATCAAGATTGTTTTACAAAAATCCGGTATTATTTTTTCTTTTATTTTAATGCACAAAAGTAACAGAAAAAAAGTTTTGAATAAGGAAACAAGTTTGTTAAATACTTGAATAAATACATATAAAAAAAACCTTGGCCTGGAACGCAAAAGTATGTGCTATACTAAAACATAATACTCAAGACGCGCAGCAATAAACACAAAAAGCAACGATAGAAACGAAATGTCGACTTTTCTTAGCTATAAATTCATCATCGTCAACTGTCAGAGGCTTAATTTTTCTTTATAACAATAAATGAAGCTAAAGAAACGGGCTATGTAATAGTTTTCATTTCAGTTTTTAAAAGTGGAAAATTATTTCGTGCGTTTCACACTTTTAGGGATAGGAAAAAACTCTATCACGTCAGAACACGTGACGTGATCGAAAATTCATGAGACGCAGAGAAAGTAGACCGCTGACGCGACATAGAAGATGATGATATATCCATCTCTCTTCCCCCAGGGGCAAAAATGTATGCCTCTATCCACTGTTTCTTCTGACGAATGCCCGCTAAAGTAATAAGAAAATAGCGTGTTTTGTTATCACTTCAAAACAAACAGATTGCAACCCGTCGTTTGCGTTTAAAAACTTTTATACCTTCTTAACAAACAAGTAATAAATCTTACCTTGTTTGTCACCTAAACGGATATCTAAATTAAATTATCATCAGCGCTATCCGATTTAATGGTATTATAGTTTGCACTCACGGTAACTGTTCTTGAGACTAATTGCACTATACATTATGCAGCACGGATTTCGAGCTTTTGTTTACGAACAGAGCTCAAGAAGTGAGATTTATTGCAGGAATTCTACTATGAAAGCATTGGTTTAATAAACCTAAAGAATGAATCGGGTTTAGTTTATAAAAAGTGTGTTAAAAAGTTAAATAAATGTATTTTTTTCTGCAATATATTTTTTATGGGAAAATGTAAAAATGTATTTGAATATTATACGTTGGAGAGCCATGCCTCAACATGAATGGGCCGGCTCGACCGGAGAAATCTATTCTTCCCATCCCTACCCTCCCCTATTACCCTATTCCCTCTTAAAAGGCCGGCAACGCACCTGCAGCTCTTCTGATGCTGCGAGTGTCCATGGGCGACGGAAGTTGCTTTCCAGGTGACCCATTTGCTCGTTTGCCCCCTTATTTCATAAAAAAAATTATTAATAATCAGACAGTTTCTGTCGTTAACATTTTTGAGAAACCTGTATAAACATAATATAGTTCTCAGTTTGATTGCCTTTATCGCACTTGATTTACTTTCTGTTCTTGGAAGATTGAGGAAAATGAATTTATTTAGAGGAATCTTACGTAGTGCTCGAAATGAAAATAATTTGAATATCATTCGGCAATACAGCGGGAGTCAATAATGAAGCCGAGTCACGATTTAATTTCGTTCGCATCCGACATTGTTTTCCGAGGCGTTCCAATATTCACGAACTTATTGTAGTTAACTTCAAGAATTATTGATGTCTAAATAGAGTAATTGAAGACCTAACGAAATACATGAAAAAAATGTTTAATTCTCACCTTACATAAGCTATATAGTAATTATTAGCGGTTGTTAGGTTAACCCCCGGTTTCTGAAAGGCCTGTCAAATCACTGATCAACTAACACTGCTGTTAATTTAGCATGAATGTCAAATCAGTTTGAGTTTCTGATACATTAATCAGCATAAAATTAACTAATCTATGATCATTTTTAATTTGACTAGCGATTTGTTTGTTTTCGTTCATTGCTTCACTATTAACTATCAAAAATGCAAATTAAATGTCAAAAGAAGGAATTGCAGACTGTCATTGCTTTCAAAAATGTTCTGGGAATTTCAAATCTGATACTTTTTGAAACATTGATCAGACGAAAATTAACTAATCTGTGATCATCTTGATTTGATATGCGATTTGTTTATTTTCGTTCATTTGTCAGAATTCCGAATTTCAATTTTTCAGACGATATCGAATCCTAAATTCTTCTTCATTATAGAAATGAAATCGATCATTATATATATTTTTTGCAAATAAAACGAGTATTGCAAATAAAATTGTTTATTTGCATAATCGACGTATTTCTTACGAATTTTTATGAAAACTTCATAATAAATGTGTTTAGTAACGTAGGTTCAAAGAGAAAATGTAGATTCATATAAAAAATCAATTGAATTCATAAGTTAATTCACCCACAATTACCGATTAGTTGACACAGCTTTTGACAAACCTTTAATCTATGATCACGGCTTGACAAGCGTTTCGGAAACCCAAAATGGCGGTTGACATATCATTCTCGAGTCAAATTGAACATCTACCGTCAACTAACGCGCTGATCAAATTAAACTAACTAACCGTGCTTCTAGCAACCCAATTGTTACTTGACAAGAGATTTAACAGGCGATTAGTTAATTTTAGTGTTGATCTGCCTTTCAGAAACCGGGTGTTAATGTATTATTAATGGTTGGAAACAGCCAAGTTAATAAAATAGCTTCGTTTACTGGTACTGGATATCGTCAAGGTAAAATAAGTATATGAAATCGAAAAATCGGTCTACAGCGAAGTGATCGTTGAACATATAAAAAAATCTATTATACAGGCGAAAAATTAAACTATGGTTTAAGTTTTTCAGAAAATACGCTGATTGTATCAAAGCACGCGCGTCTTGTTTTTTTTATTAAGTATTAAAATATATTTTTTTGTGTAAAAAAATATTACGTACTAAACTAAAACCATAAAATTGTATTGCATTTTTTATTGTAAACATATGCATAGAACAGCGAACATAAACAGATCATTGACATTCACAATTTACATAATATTGTCTTATCAAAATGTCTGCATGGATTTGCTTTCCATGCAAATGTGATATTGTAGAATTCAGTCAATTTATTATACCATTAGAGAGATTACCGTCGTAAGTCGTGACTTGGCAACTGTGCTTTACATAGCCTGACCAAATTACGTATGTCTTGCCTATGGATGTTTTTTTTTTCTGAAAATACATCTATTGACTTCAAATACGCAATAATATGGTTTCGTAAAACTTAACAAAAAGAGGCCCTTTACTATTATTTCCTTAAAACTAAAGTGTCAGTAATTTAGTCACAACGTTTTAACAATTACATAATACTTAATAGTAGTTGGGTAATAGCTCAATAATAAAAGATACGTATCGAATATAATCCATTCTCCCCCATCATGGACCATCCATTTTCATTCCTCCATTCCGTTGAAAATCGACAGTAGCCCTTGAAAATGATAAAGATTGAGACGACGTCGATTTACAGTAAACCGAAATCTCCTTATTACACCCAGCGTAAAATATTTATTACTCCATTCGCGCTCTTATAAAAAAACTCGACGCTTGAGACGTCGGATTTCGTCTTATTAGACGCGACGAGAGCCATGCAAATTGAATGTTGAGATTTATTGCCACGAAATACGATTTCCGGTAAACAAGGACGATAATTGCTTGAATAAAAAATAGAGTAGGTACTACTCGAAATTTCATTGCGTAGCAATTTGTTTATAAAGCTGAGACTGGACTACACGACACAATACTTCACGTTCGACTTTATACTTATAAAATATGTTCAAAATTCTTCATAACAATACGGTTACAGGTTAACAACCTCTGTAAGATTACATTCTGCTTCACATATTCGGACATAATATAACATTCGGACCTAAATGATTTTTTGGATCACTTTGTTATTTGCTATCATCGTTTTATTTTTGTAATTTTATTATGAGTACATATTTTAAGATTTCTGCAAGAGTAGATTTTGCCGAACGAATACTTTAAGTGAACTTTGACCGTAAAAGTCACAGTGACTATTCGTTTCGGTGTAAAGTATGAGATCATAAACTTATCGCTTGCGTACCGGCGGCGTAGTGTTCACAGTTTATATATTTGTTTATATATAGAACGATGTTCCTTATCGCGGGTTCGGGGCTAGACAGAACGACATTTGACCTTGATACTTTTTTATTAATACTTGCATCATGCATGGTAGGGGCAGAGGGCGTTGATAGTATTCCAAAGCGTCAACTAGATGGCGTTTTTAAGAATAAACAGCGACGCGTTGTTAGTATTCCTGGTCGTATTAAAAAAATATTTAAAAAACCGCCATCTATTGAGATGGCGGTTTTTTAATAATTTTTTTGAGTTTAATGTATACAGGTATTTTGAACATAAGAAATAACTTCGTTCCATTCGGGTGTCCCCTGACACCTCTTCAGTTTTCTTTTTACTTAACGCCTCCGTGGTCTAGTGGTATAGAGCGCGGCTCTTGACTCGGAGGTCGTGGGTTCGATTCCCGCGTTGGAAACATGTTATTTCCAAGTATGGTTAGGACGATGCAGGCTGATCACCTGATTGTCTGACAAGTAAGATGATCGTCGTCGGATGGGCATGTAAAAAGTCGGTCCTGCGCCTGATTTCTCGCCAGTCGTGTCGGTCTTCCGTCCCACTGGGTTATGAGAGTAAAGGAACAGAGAGTGCTCTTGTGTACTGCGCACACACTTGGGCGCTATAAAATTACTCCTACGTAGCTGGCCTGGTTTCAATGAAACTGGCCACCGTCACCGAAACCGGTGTGGGAGCTATTATTATTATTATTATTTCTTTTTACTTACAACTAGACGTTGCCCGATACTTCGTTGCGCCGAAGTTCATTTATCGCGCGGGTATCCTATCCTATTCCCTCCCAAGACCTAAATAAAGTATCTTTGATCTTTTTATCAAATATTTTCAGTGGTTAAAGTTGAAAAATGAATAAGTAATTATAGAAAGACACACTTTTATAATATTAGTACAGATAATCTTTTAAATTTAAAAGTGGATTAATCTTACAAAAGTCATTATCAAAATTCTTAGAACCTCCTGTTCGCGGTTTTATCGGTATCGCCTAATCTAAGAGTCGGAAATTTCATTAGTATTTTGCTTTTTTCGCAACATCCGATTTCGGGTATTACTTATGGATAGACATCAGTATCTATCATGTTTTGAGAGAAGTCTCTCACTTGTGAGTCTCCTTGAAGTCTCTCAAGTCTGTGAGATATTCTATGGAAGAGTTTATTTTTAATTATCTTTTGCTTTTTAAGCAAAAGCTCCTGTCATTTCTAGAATACGAGTTACTTTCCGGGATTGTTAAAATGTTGTTAAATTTTGAAACTAAATTACTGGTTAACTTTTCTCCATCCCAGTCAAACATTAGAAGTAAGTAGGTATTTAGTGGTTATTTATGGTAATTTAAACACGTAATAGCCCACGAGTTAAGCCGCTTAAGTTACCTTCTTAATTGAAGCTGAGAAGTTGCGAACGCCGCACAGTTTTCTCGGTAATAACATTTACGGGTTAAACAAATTACCATAAATAAATTTTTATTATCTATAAGGCTGTGTGTACACTAATGTACGCGAAGAAAAACAAAAAGATTTGTTGGTTAACTACACAAAGTTTAAAGACGCGCTCTTTTACAAGCCTTTTAGTTAAGCGCACTTTGGGAGATTGATACACGTGACTTGATCGTAAATTGGTAAGATGGAGGGAAAGTAGACCACCGCGTTGGCTTGGCGTAGCAAAGGAAATGTCGCCCTCTCTGTACCGCGTAGTGAGAAATTATGATTGCTCGTGCTGATTTTAGTTTCTTATGGCACTCCCAGAGTGCAACCCGTTTTTTTAATAAAATGAGTAGAATCAAATAATAAACAGCCTTAACCTTAACTGAATACTAAAGCTGTTTGCCAAATTAGCAAACATTGAAATTAATTTGCATACACTTTGCAAGCCACATGACATCGAGCACACATCATACATACCGCTTACTGGCGCAAATCCGAACGAAACCTTTTTGTTCCATATCCTATACAAATGTTTGCTAACTATACGCGATATTCGAATATCATAGCATATTTTACCATAATATAGAACTTTCAAATATTAGTACAGACGATGTCTTGTGTCGTAAACACAATGTAGAGAATGTCAAAGACTTCAAAAGAGAATGATATGTACGCATTTTAAAAGATCTCTAAGTTATTTTAAAACCTACTTAAGATATCTTCTTAAGTACTATAAATTATAATACACATACGTGGGAGAGCCATGCTTCAGCACGAATGGGCCGGCTCGACCGGAGAAATACCACGTTCTCACAGAAAACCGGCGTGAAACAGCGCTTGCGCTGTGTTTCGCCGAGTGAGTGAGTTTACCGGAGGCCCAATCCCTTACCCTATTCCTTTCCTTACCCTTCCCTATTCCCTTCCCATCCCTACCCTCCCCTATTACCCTATTCCCTCTTAAAAGGCCGGCAACGCACCTGCAGCTCTTCTGATGCTGCAAGTGTCCATGGGCGACGGAAGTTGCTTTCCATCAGGTGACCCGTTTGCTCGTTTGCCCCCTTATTTCATTAAAAAAAATAAAAAAAAAAAAAGAAAGAAAATAAATTGGTGAGCCGAAAATACATGACTACGAGTGTACAATGTTAGAAAGCTTTTATTTGTTAAAAACCAGCTAACTGGTTAATGCTAAAATTTTAGTTATGTCCAATTTTGAACGGTTTGCAACAAGGTCTCTTCACTCCTTACTTGTTTAATTATTCTGTAGCTATTGCAAGATAGAGTTATCACTTTCACTCAACAATCTGTTTGTATTTAGCACTAAATTAATGTTTTACTTAGTTAATCAGTTTGCTGACGGCTGCCTTATCTTGTTTGACTAACTTAACGGCAATTTGAGTTATCAATTTTGTATGGTAAACAGAACTAACTTTGTACACCAGAGTTACAGACTACTTCAATTTAATATGCTAAAGTTTCTCTTATTATACCTACCTAGTTTAGTACGTATACACTTGCATAGTGTATACCTTCTAAACTAGGTATGTAAGAGTAAAAGAATGCAAATAGTATTTTTTGTGTTTTTAGTATGCAGCTTATAAATAACGTCGCTTCAATCCTAGCAAGTATTCAGCGTTACATATTCAATTTTTTTTGTATTGAGGCGCCTCGCCGTGTTAGACCATGACGAATAACCATGATTGCCACCACGATTCCGAAGCTGTATAACACGCATAATAAAATATGTCGCTAATGGGCAATAATAGACCAAAATACTCCCTCATCGCTTGTGTCCATCATGAGAAAAAGGAGAGGCATTACGTTCTAAATACACATTTACGCTACCTAGTTAGCTAAAGTTCTGAATGATTATACTTAATAATTATATTCTGTTGGTAGACCTTAATGAGAGCAATTAAGTGTTTATCTATCTACATATCTTAATTAGGTACATTACTAAAATTTGCATCTGTGGCATCAACTGATACGTAATTAGCATTTGATTCAAATTTCTAATTACCTATTAATAATTATTTGGCACTATCCAATTATACTAATTAGTTGTATCAATACCAATCATAAAGGAGTATAATAAAATTTATTGTTCTGTAAGAAATTTTTTATTTGATAAATAATATAATTAGTACTTCTTACTATACCTATGTGGCTATATCTTAAATATGAATACAAACACGAGATAAAATAATAAATCAAGGTTTCGTCTGAAGAACAACAATCTTATATATAAAAATGGATTTTCAAATGTGTTAGACGCGCTAAAACTCGAAAACGGCTGAACGGATTAGGCTGATTTTAGTCTTAAAATATTCGTAGAAGTCCAGGGAAGGTTTTAAAGTGACACGAAGTTCACTGGGACAGCTAGTCATTAATAAATCAAGGTTACTCTAGGATTTATGAAAATATAAGAAACTATGACGCCTGCAACTCCGTTGCGTGGAACTTCATTTATCGCGCGAGAACCATACATGATACATTTTTCCGTAACGAAAACTATCATATCCTTTCCCGTCTTTCAAAGTATCCCTGTACCAAATTACATCTAAATCGGCCCAGCGGCTTAAGCGCAAAGAAGTACACACAGGCAGATAGACAAACACACATTCGGACTTATATTAGTATGCATTCTTCCTTGAAACTGAATAAGCAGCAAATGAAGTAAACATCTAACTTCACTGTCACCTTTCATAGAATGGTTTCAGTTTTCCTGTAACTCAATTTAGTATTGTACAATCGCGGAGTTTAATTTCATTATTGTTGTTTGTTGTTTTTATTATGAGGGGAATGTCAGAATTGAATGAAAACCCCGTTGAGAATAACTCAATATAAATTATAACGACAAAATAACAATAATCGATGTACACAAACAGTAAACAATATCTGTGAGAATATTATGTTTCTGTAGAAATTAGAGAAATAGCCCGGACGGTCGTAACCTCACTGAAAACCAGTTGTAAATAAAGCTTTTATTTTTCTGAGTACAATAGATTTTTGGAACTCACTCTAGGGAGGAAGTGCGCTGTTTTTGTGGAAATGCTTCATCAACTAGATGCCGCCCGCAACTCCGTTGCGCCAAAATTCGTTTATCGCGCGGGATCCGTACATTTTTTCTGGACAAAAATCGTCCTATGACCTTTCCCGGGATGCAAAGTATCTTCATACCAAATTTCAGCAAAATCGGTTAAGGCCCTGTATTCCCAGAAACAGACGTTTTTAAACATTTAAAAGTGACTCCTGTCATAAAAATATAGTAATTTAAATTCTGAAAAAAAAATATGCGTTAGTTAAGGATCTAACACAGTGGAATTTATATTACTTTACACAATATCAAGAACTTTACTCGATAGAAAAAAATCCCAAAGTTACCTCTTCTTTTAACGAAATTGCCATACTATGTCCAAATTATTTGGAATTTTCAGATAATTTTTGCACTGAATTAAAGACAAAGAATATATCTAGGGCGTTTGGTTTTTTTGACCAGATTTAATTGATGAATAAAAAAACGACAATCAACTATAAAACTGCAGGCTCAAAGTGTGTGACTGAAAGCGTTAGCCAAACCTTTGCAATTTGAATAATTAAAAAACTATAAAAATATATATTTTTCAGAATTTAAATTACTATATTTTTATGTCTACTGTCACTTTTAAATACTTTTAAAATTTTATACGTGGGAGAGCCATGCTTCGGCACGAATGGGCCGGCTCGACCGGAAAAATACCACGTTCTCACAGAAAACCGGCGTGAAACAGCGCTTACGCTGTGTTTCGCCGAGTGAATGAGTTTACCGGAGGCCCAATCCCCTACACTATTCCCTTCCCTACCCTCCCCTATTCCCTTCCCTTCCCTTCCCATCCCTACCCTCCCCTATTCCCTTCCCATCCCTTACCATCCCCACCCTCCCCTATTACCCTATTCCCTCTTAAAAGACCGGCAACGCGCCTGCAGCTCTTCTGATACTGCGAGTGTCCATGGGCGACGGAAGTTGCTTTCCATCAGGTGACCCGTTTGCTCGTTTGCCCCCTTATTTCATAAAAAAAAGTCTTGAAAATCGTCCGTTTCTGGGAATACAGACCCTTAAGCGGTTGGGGCGTGAACAGGTAACAGACAGACAGACACACTTTCGCATTTATAACTGTTATAAAATTATGTCTGCAAAATATTATTATTTAGTGACTTTTACGACAAAAATAATTTACAGCAAAAATATTATGAGACATGACAATAATAAGGAAATTCTAAGAATGTCATATATACGTATGAGAAGTTGAAGATTTAATAACAAATCCAGGAAACCATGCGAGGGACTGGGGACAATCAAGGAAACTCGTTCCCGAAGTAGGGACGTGTTATTTTTGTGAGTCGAATGAATATTCAAGAGAGCCCGTGTGCGTATATAATATATAGTTGTTATATTTCAATTTCCACTCTACGAGTTGGGTAGGCTTTTGAAATTTTAACATCACAATACTTTTTTATGGAATCCGTAAATTTCCGCTTTAGTTATTCTCTCTAAAGGTTGAACGTTTTTTATCTCGAAGTAATAATAGTCTAATCTAATATATAAAATTCTCCTGTCACAGTGTTTGTGCGCGACCAGGTGGTCTTTTTGGAGCCTGGCCGTTTTGGAGGTCCAAAACGGCTCAACCGATTTTAATGAAAGTATGTACCCTCGAGGAAATTGATTTCTAGGCAGTTGAAGGACCTACGTCATGATGATCGGTTTATGTCAATCCAATGTTAGCTGTGAACGATCGGTTGGGTTTGATGTAACGCGACCAAATTACTTAGGTTCGCAATCTGCCTAGGAATCAAATTCTCTGATAGTACATACGTTAGGCCTGTGAATAGGTTTTTATCTACTTTTTATATTGATACTAGAAGTAATTTATATGGCAAAATAACGTTTGCCGGGGCAGCCAGTTATTATTGTAAATAAACATAAAAGCTATTTATGAGTAATGCTTAATCTACATGAGGACAATGAAAAGGTCGGCCATAAGGAGTCAAGCTATGCCAAAGGCATGGGTCATGAATTTTGTTTTTACCTACTTGGTAACGCGAACGGAACAAAAATAGGATGGCTGGCTCCCATCCAGAATATTCGAGAACCCATTCCGATTAAAAAACAATCAAGTATGACGTCATTTATCACTCTAGTTTGCCGCTGTCTTGCCTTAATCGTTATATTTTTTCTACCTTTTATATTATGATTGATTTAGCGGCATAGCTGTTAACTTTTCCCTGTAGGTACTTGAAAACCCGGGTAAACCGGGGCTTTGTGGATCGCGAAAAAATATTTCTTTTCCAATCAGTCTTTTCCAAAACCAAAAGAGGCTAGCATGTTATATAAATTAGTTAAGTTAGGCATTAAGTCTAGGGCATAAATAATTCTGTATGTTCCTATGATGGTGACATGCTCGCAAAGCGGACAAACCCTCTTTAATAAATAAAGAAAAAAAACGGGTTTATAATAATTGGATACTCGGGTATTTACGTGACCTATATTCTATGCTAATGCTAACAAAGGTTCTGATTATTATTTTGTTTGATTTCGTTTAACTCAGCCGTTCTCAAAGTGTGGTCCGCGCACCCCTGGAACTCCGCAAAAACTGCAAAACGGCTCCGCGAGCGAATCATTATTATTTTTTTTAGAAATGTCATCAGACAACAATATTTTTGGAGGTCCGTCAAAAATGTCACTTAGCTGAAAAGTGTTCCACCACCAATGTATTTGAAGCCGTGAGTTGAAGAACACGATAATTAGTAACAGTATGCCGTTTTTGCATAAATGGAGGCTTTAGGGCCAGAAAATGGTTTGAAATAAAATAAAAACATTTGGCTACACATAAAATCCACAGTTTTTTGTAACTTATCTACATATTCACCTGGCTAATATATCCATATTAGCCAGGTGATGAAGTAGATAAGTTACAAGGTTTGTTCAAATTATAAGGGGAAAAAATGTTAGTAATCGTGTTCTTGCACTCACGTCTTCCTTTTTGAGAACAGCTGGTTAAATAATAAATAATTGATTTTCTCAAAACCCTAACCCTCTACAAAAAAGTATAAAACGAGAACATGAAGGTTCTCGTTTTATACTTTTTTGATGTACTATTTTAACCTATGAAACCAGGTAATAGCACTCTTTAGCCAGCTCTTTCGGCTTTTCAGTAATATACGAACATTTTAAAATGCCTCGTGCGCTCCACTCAGCTCCATATTGGAATTTCGGTGTATACTAATGGTGAATTTGTGATGAAACAAGGCCTTTGTGAAGCGAAACAATACCGGAATTTAAAAGGTACCCTGGCTTACCCTAGTTTTTGATTTGTCGTGTGCTACTACCGAGCTAAAAATTCACTACATATTTCGTATCGTCGGCTTACAAAGTTCCGTGTCTATCCATACCCTCACTACGTTTGCAAAACTTGTTATTGATATTGGTTTAATTACATACAATATTACATTTAAATAATACTCTAAAACGTTGAACATTGGAATATCCATACTAATCTGTCTGTCTATTACTACTACACGCATAAACCTCTGCATCGATTTTGATGATATTGGTTACGGTACGTATGGAGACAATTTGAAAAAGAAATAGGATACTTTTTACACCGGAAAAATGTACACTTTCCGCGCGATAATCGAATTTCTGCGCAACTAGTTGGTATAAAAAAATACTTATTGGTACCTTTGTACTACAGTCTACCGAAGACTCTTTATATAAAAAAATAACTGGCGTATACTCGTTAAATAGTTGCGCTTGATTGATGTTCTTTCTCGAGTTAGTTATAACTTCGTTCCTTTATTTACTAAACATTAAATTCTGCGATTGAAATCTAATGCATCACCGCTATTTAGATACTTCCCAAGACTTCTCTAGTTTCATATTTTACGTACAAAATAAGTGACTATTACTATCGAAACAGACAAATTGGTTAACATAAAATATGAACCATAATAACTAGTGATCCTCTTTTCGGGCTTTATAACGAACGAATACAGGGTTTCATTATACTTTAATAATATTTAATACTCCCCGATGTAACCAGAATTTATTACTTCGAGCCCTCGACAGTTTCGGCATACGAAATATTTTATATTTCGCCAATTTTACTCTTTGTAGTCTGTGACTTGTGAGATTATTTGCGTATTTTATTATGTTGTTAAAGTCGTGATAGCTCTTCAAAAATTATTTGGCTATAAACATTTTAAAGTCACATATTAAACAGTTACAAGTTGATAAATGGAAAATCCTAAAATACATAGTATTTGTACATGAGTTATTTTAGGTGTTAACTTTCCCTCAATTTAAATCAACGTACGAATAAAACATAGACTATAAAATTATTTTATATACCTGACTTTTTCGGTAATTTTTTGCCGACAGCAGGCAACATTTTACATAGACATCTGTGAAACAAAGAATTCTATTTAAACTGAGGTGTGAAATGATAAGACGCGGAAAACTTTCATGGGGACTGATCCGCGTGTGGGCGATAACACGCATTTGTGGAAAAGCGCCCTTGTGCGTATTTGCATTGCACCCCATCTGAGGCCCATCTTATCTTTTTTATGTAAACTTACCCTTAAGCCTTAATGAAATCGAAAAATCGGTCTACAGCGAAGTGATCGTTGAACATATAAAAAATCTATTATACAGGCGAAAAGATTTAAAAAAAAGTATGGTTTAAGTTTTTCAGAGAATACGCTGATTCTATCAAAGCACGCGCGTCTTGTTTTTTTTTATTATGTATTAAAATATTTTTTTTGTGTAAAAAAATATTACGTACTAAACTAAAACCATAAAATTGTATTGCATTTTTTATTGTAAAAATAAGCATAGAACAGCGAACATAAACAGATCATTGACATTCACAATTTACATAATATTATCTTATCAAAATGTCTGCATGGATATCTCTCTTGCTTTCCATGCAAATGTGATATTGTAGAATTCAGACAATTTATTATACCATTAGAGAGATTACCGTCGTAAGTCGTGACTTGGCAACTGTGCTTTATATAGCCTGACCAAATTACGTATGTCTTGCCTATGGATGTTTTTTTTTCTGAAAATACATCTATTGACTTCAAATACGCAATAATATGGTTTCGTAAAACTTAACAAAAAGAGGCCCTTTACTATTATTTCCTTAAAACTAAAGTGTCAGTAATTTAGTCACAACGTTTTAACAATTACATAATACTTAATAGTAGTTGGGTGAATGGTAATAGCTCAATAATAAAAGATACGTATCGAATATAATCCATTCTCCCCCATCATGGACCATCCATTTTCATTCCTCCATTCCGTTGAAAATCGACAGTAGCCCTTGAAAATGATAAAGATTGAGACGACGTCGATTTACAGTAAACCGAAATCTCCTTATTACACCCAGCGTAAAATATTTATTACTCCATTCGCGCTCTTATAAAAAAACTCGACGCTTGAGACGTCGGATTTCGTCTTATTAGACGCGACGAGAGCCATGCAAATTGAATGTTGAGATTTATTGCCACGAAATACAATTTCCGGCTATTAATATAAAATAATTGCTTGAAATTATTGCTTGAATGAAAGAAATTGTTTATAAAGCTGAGACTGGACTACACGACACAATACTTCACGTTCGACTTTATACTTGTAAAATATGTTCAAAATTCTTCATAATAATACGGTTACAGGTTAACAACCTCTGTAAGATTACATTCTGCTTTACATATTCGGACATAATATAACATTCGGACCTAAATGATTTTTTGGATCACTTTGTTATTTGCTATCATCGTTTTATTTTTGTAATTTTATTATGAGTACATATTTTAAGATTTCTGCAAGAGTATTTTTTGCCGAACGAATACTTTAAGCGAACTTTGACCGTAAAAGTCAGTAACTATTCGTTTCGGTGTAAAGTATGAGATCATAAACTTATCGCTTGCGTACCGGCGGCGTAGTGTTCACAGATTATATTTTTTTTGGAACGATGTTCCTTATCGCGCGTTCGGGGCTAGACAGAACGACATTTGACCTTGATACTTTTTTATTAGTACTTGCATCATGCATGGTAGGGGCAGAGGGCGTTGATAATATTCCAAAGCGTCAACTAGATGGCGTTTTTAAGAATAAACAGCAACGCGTTGTTAGTATTCCTGGTCGTATTAAAAAAAATATTAAAAAAACCGCCATCTATGGAGATGGCGGTTTTTAATAATTTTTTTGAGTGTAATGTATACAGGTATTTTGAACATAAGAAATAACTTCGTTCCATTCGGGTGTCCCTTGACACCTCTTCAGTTTTCTTTTTACTTAACGCTTCCGTGGTCTAGTGGTATAGAGCGCGGCTCTTGACTCGGAGGTCGTGGGTTCGATTCCCGCGTTGGAAACATGTTATTTCCAAGTTTGGTTAGGACGATGCAGGCTGATCACCTGATTGTCTGACAAGTAAGATGATCGTCGTCGGATGGGCATGTAAAAAGTCGGTCCTGCGCCTGATCTCTCGCCAGTCGTTTCCGTCTGCCGTCCCACTGGGTTATGAGAGTAAAGGAACAGGAGTGCTCTTGTGTACTGCGCACACACTTGGGCACTATAAAATTACTCCTGCGTAGCTGGCCTGGTTTCAATGAAACTGGCCACCGTCACCGAAACCGGTGTGGGAGCTATTATTATTATTTCTTTTTACTTACAACTAGACTAGAAACTAGAAGTTCATTTATCGCGCGGGTATCCTATCCTATTCCCTCCCAAGACCTAAATAAAGTATCTTTGATCTTTTCATCAAATATTTTCAGTGGTTAAAGTTGAAAAATGAATAAGTAATTATAGAAAGACACACTTTTATAATATTAGTACAGATAATCTTTTAAATTTAAAAATGGTTTAATCTTACAAAAGTCATTATCAAAATTCTTAGAACCTCCTGTTCGCGGTTTTATCGGCATCGCCTAATCTAAGAGTCGGAAATTTCATTAGTATTTTGCTTTTTTCGCAACATCCGATTTCGGGTATTACTTATGGATAGACATCAGTATCTATCATGTTTAGAGAGAAGTCTCTCACTTGTGAGTCTCCTTGAAGTCTCTCAAGTCTGTGAGATATTCTATGGAAGAGTTTCTTTTTAATCATCTTTTGCTTTTTAAGCAAAAGCTCCTGTCATTAATTCTAGAATACGAGTTACTTTTCGGTATTGTTAAAATGTTGTTAAATATTGAAACTAAATTACTGGTTTACTTTTCTCCATCCCAGTCAAACATTAGAAGTAGGTATTTAGTGGTTATTTATGGTAATTTAAACACGTAATAGCCCACGAGTTAAGCCGCTTAAGTTACCTTCTTAATTGAAGCTGAGAAGTTGCGAACGCCGCGCAGTTTTCTCGGTAATAACATTTACGGGTTAAACAAATTACCATAAATAAATTTTTATTATCTATAAGGCTGTGTGTACACTAATGTACGCAAAGAAAAACAAAAAGATTTGTTGGTTAACTACACAAAGTTTAAAGACGCGCTTTTTTACAAGCGTTTTAGTCAAGCGCACTTTGGGAGATTGATACACGTGACTTGATCGTAAATTGGTAAGATGGAGGGAAAGTAGACCGCCGCGCCGGCTTGGCGTAGCAAAGGAAATGTCGCCCTCTCTGTACCGCGTGGTGAGAAATTATGATTGCTCGTGCTGATTTTAGCTTCTTATGGCACTCCCAGAGTGCAACCCGTTTTTTTTAATAAAATGAGTAGAATCAAATAATAAACAGCCTTAACCTTAACTGACTGGAGGCCCAATCCCCTACCCTATTCCCTTCCCTACCCTCCCCAATTCCCTTCCCATCCCTACCCTCCCCTGTTACCCTATTCCCTCTTAAAAGGCCGGCAACGCACCTGCAGCTCTTCTGATGCTGCGAGTGTCCATGGGCGACGGAAGTTGCTTTCCATCAGGTGACCCGTTTGCTCGTTTGCCCCCTTATTTCATTAAAAAAAAAAAAAGAATACTAAAGCTGTTTGCCAAATTAGCAAACATTGAAATTAATTTGCATACACTTCGCAAGCCACATGACATCGAGCACACATCATACATACCGCTTACTGGCGCAAATCCGAACGAAACCTTTTTGTTCCATATCCTATACAAATGTTTGCTAACTATACGCGATATTCGAATATCATAGCATATTTTACCATAATATAGAACTTTCAAATATTAGTACAGACGATGTCTTGTGTCGTAAACACAATGCAGGGAATGTCAGAGACTTCAAAAGAGAATGATATGTACGCATTTTAAAAGAACTCTAAGTCATTTTAAAACCTACTTAAGATATCTTCTTAAGTACTATAAATTATAATACAGAAAGAAAATAAATTGGTGAGCCGAAAATACATGACTACGAGTGTACAATGTTAGAAAGCTTTTATTTGCTTAAAACCAGCTAGCTGGTTAATGCTAAAATTTTAGTTATGTCCAATTTTGAACGGTTTGCAACAAGGTCTCTTCACTTCTTACTTGTTTAATTATTATTAGTAGCTATTGCAAGATAGAGTTATCACTTTCACTCAACAATCTGTTTGTATTTAGCACTAAATTAATGTTTTACTTAGTTAATCAGTTTGCTGACGGCTGCCTTATCTTGTTTGACTAACTTAACGGCAATTTGAGTTATCAATTTTGTATGGTAAACAGAACTAACTTTGTACACCAAAGTTACAGACTACTTCAATTAAATATGCTAAAGTTTCTGTTATTATACCTACCTAGTTTAGTACGTGTACACTTGCATAGTGTATACCTACTAAACTAGGTATGTAAGAGTAAAAGAATGCAAATAGTATTTTTTGTGTTTTTAGTATGCAGCTTATAAATAACGTCGCTTCAATCCTAGCAAGTATTCAGCGTTACATATTCAATTTTTTTTGTATTGAGGCGCCTCGCCGTGTTAGACCATGACGAATAACCATGATTGCCACCACGATTCCGAAGCTATATAACACGCATAATAAAATATGTCGCTAATGGGCAATAATAGACTAAAATACTCCCTCATCGCTTGTGTCCATCATGAGAAAAAGGAGAGGCATTACGTTCTAAATACACATTTACGCTACCTAGTTAGCTAAAGTTCTGAATGATTATACTTAATAATTATATTCTGTTGGTAGACCTTAATGTGAGCAATTAAGTGTTTATCTATCTATCTATCTTAATTAGGTACATTACTAAAATTTGCATCTGTGGCATCAACTGATACGTAATTAGCATTTGATTCAAATTTCTAATTACCTATTAATAATTATTTGGCACTATCCAATTATACTAATTAGTTGTATCAATACCAATCATAAAGGAGTATAATAAAATTTATTGTTCTGTAAGAAATTTTTTATTTGATAAATAATATAATTAGTACTTCTTACTATACCTATGTGGCTATATCTTAAATATGAATACAAACACGAGATAAAATAATAAATCAAGGTTTCGTCTGAAGAACAACAATCTTATATATAAAAATGGATTTTCAAATGTGTTAGACGCGCTAAAACTCGAAAACGGCTGAACGGATTAGGCTGATTTTAGTCTTAAAATATTCGTAGAAGTCCAGGGAAGGTTTTAAAGTGACACGAAGTTCACTGGGACAGCTAGTCATTAATAAATCAAGGTAACTCTAGGATTCATGAAAATATAAGAAACTATGACGCCTGCAACTCCGTTGCGTGGAACTTCATTTATCGCGCGAGAACCATACATGATACATTTTTCCGTAACGAAAACTATCATGTCCTTTCCCGTCTTTCAAAGTATCCCTGTACCAAATTACATCTAAATCGGCCCAGCGGCTTAAGCGCAAAGAAGTAACAGACACACAGGCAGATAGACAAACACACATTCGGACTTATATTAGTATGCATTCTTCCTTGAAACTGAATAAGCAGCAAATGAAGTAAACATCTAACTTCACTATCACCTTTCATAGAATGGTTTCAGTTTTCCTGTAACTCAATTTAGCATTGTACAATCGCGGAGTTTAATTTCATTATTGTTGTTTGTTGTTTTTATTATGAGGGGAATGTCAGAATTGAATGAAAACCCCGTTGAGAATAACTCAATATAAATTATAACGACAAAATAACAATAATCGATGTACACAAACAGTAAACAATATCTGTGAGAATATTATGTTTCTGTAGAAATTAGAGAAATAGCCCGGACGGTCGTAACCTCACAGAAAACCAGTCGTAAATAAAGCTTTTATTTTTCTGAGTACAATAGATTTTTGGAACTCACTCTGAAGTGAGTGAGTTTTTGTGGAAATGCTTCATCAACTAGATGCCGCCCGCAACTCCGTTGCGCCAAAATTCGTTTATCGCGCGGGATCCGTACATTTTTTCTGGACAAAAATTGTCCTATGACCTTTCCCGGGATGCAAAGTAACTTCATACCAAATTTCAGCAAAATCGGTTAAGGCCCTGTATTCCCAGAAACAGACGATTTTCAACATTTAAAAGTGACTCCTGTCATAAAAATATAGTAATTTAAATTCTAAAAAAAATATATGCGTTAGTTAAGGATCTAACACAGTGGAATTTATATTCCATTACACAATATCATTAACTTTACTCGATAGAAAAAAATCCCAAAGTTACCTCTTCTTTTAACGAAATTGCCATACTATGTCCAAATTATTTGGAATTTTCAGATAATTTTTGCACTGAATTAAAGACAAAGAATATATCTAGGGCGTTTGGTTTTTTTGACCCGATTTAATTGATGTATAAAAAACGACGATCAAAAAACTATAAAACTGCAGGCTCAAAGTGTGTGACTGAAAGCGTACCAGCCAAACCTTTGCAATTTTAATAATTAAAAAACTATAAAAATATATTTTTTTCAGAATTTAAATTACTATATTTTTATGTCTACTGTCACTTTTGAATACTTTTAAAATTTTATACGTGGGAGAGCCATGCTTCGGCACGAATGGGCCGGCTCGACCGGAGAAATACCACGTTCTCACAGAAAACCGGCGTGAAACAGCGCTTACGCTGTGTTTCGCCGAGTGAGTGAGTTTACCGGAGGCCCAATCCCCTACACTATTCCCTTCCCTACCCTCCCCTATTCCCTTCCCTTCCCATCCCTACCCTCCCCTATTCCCTTCCCTTCCCTTACCATCCCTACCCTCCCCTATTACCCTATTCCCTCTTAAAAGGCCGGCAACGCACCTGCAGCTCTTCTGATGCTGCGAGTGTCCATGGGCGACGGAAATTGCTTTCCATCAGGTGACCCGTTTGCTCGTTTGCCCCCTTATTTCATAAAAAAAAAGTCTTGAAAATCGTCCGTTTCTGGGAATACAGGCTCTTAAGCGGTTGGGGCGTGAACAGGTAACAGACAGACAGACACACTTTCGCATTTATAACTGTTATAAAATTATGTCTGCAAAATATTATTATTTAGTGACTTTTACGACAAAAATAATTTACAGCAAAAATATTATGAGACATGACAATAATAAGGAAATTCTAAGAATGTCATATATACGTATGAGAAGTTGAAGATTTAATAACAAATCCAGGAAACCATGCGAGGGACTGGGGACAATCAAGGAAACTCGTTCCCGAAGTAGGGACGTGTTATTTTTGTGAGTCGAATGAATATTCAAGAGAGCCCGTGTGCGTATATAATATATAGTTGTTATATTTCAATTTCCACTCTACGAGTTGGGTAGGCTTTTGAAATTTTAACATCACAATACTTTTTTATGGAATCCGTAAATTTCCGCTTTAGTTATTCTCTCTAAAGGTTGAACGTTTTTTATCTCGAAGTCCATAATAATAATAGTCTAATCTAATATATAAAATTCTCCTGTCACAGTGTTTGTGCGCGACCAGGTGGTCTTTTTGGAGCCTGGCCGTTTTGGAGGTCTAAAACGGCTCAACCGATTTTAATGAAAGTATGTACCCTCGAGGAAATTGATTTCTAGGCAGTTGAAGGACCTACGTCATGATGATCGGCTTATGTCAATCCAATGTTAGCTGTGAACGATCGGTTGGGTTTGATGTAACGCGACCAAATTACTTAGGTTCGCAATCTGCCTAGGAATCAAATTCTCTGATAGTACATACGTTAGGCCTGTGAATAGGTTTTTATCTACTTTTTATATTGATACTAGAAGTAATTTATATGGCAAAATAACGTTTGCCGGGGCAGCCAGTTATTATTGTAAATAAACATAAAAGCTATTTATGAGTAATGCTTAATCTACATGAGGACAATGAAAAGGTCGGCCATAAGGAGTCAAGCTATGCCAAAGGCATGGGTCATGAATTTTGTTTTTACCTACTTGGTAACGCGAACGGAACAAAAATAGGATGGCTGGCTCCCATCCAGAATATTCGAGAACCCATTCCGATTAAAAAACAATCAAGTATGACGTCATTTATCACTCTAGTTTGCCGCTGTCTTGCCTTAATCGTTATATTTTTTCTACCTTTTATATTATGATTGATTTAGCGGCATAGCTGTTAACTTTTCCCTGTAGGTACTTGAAAACCCGGGTAAACCGGGGCTTTGTGGATCGCGAAAAAATATTTCTTTTCCAATCAGTCTTTTCCAAAACCAAAAGAGGCTAGCATGTTATATAAATTAGTTAAGTTAGGCATTAAGTCTAGGGCATAAATAATTCTGTATGTTCCTATGATGGTGACATGCTCGCAAAGCGGACAAACCCTCTTTAATAAATAAAGAAAAAAAACGGGTTTATAATAATTGGATACTCGGGTATTTACGTGACCTATATTCTATGCTAATGCTAACAAAGGTTCTGATTATTATTTTGTTTGATTTCGTTTAACTCAGCCGTTCTCAAAGTGTGGTCCGCGCACCCCTGGAACTCCGCAAAAACTGCAAAACGGCTCCGCGAGCGAATCATTATTATTTTTTTTAGAAATGTCATCAGACAACAATATTTTTGGAGGTCCGTCAAAAATGTCACTTAGCTGAAAAGTGTTCCACCACCAATGTATTTGAAGCCGTGAGTTGAAGAACACGATAATTAGTAACAGTATGCCGTTTTTGCATAAATGGAGGCTTTAGGGCCAGAAAATGGTTTGAAATAAAATAAAAACATTTGGCTACACATAAAATCCACAGTTTTTTGTAACTTATCTACATATTCACCTGGCTAATATATCCATATTAGCCAGGTGATGAAGTAGATAAGTTACAAGGTTTGTTCAAATTATAAGGGGAAAAAATGTTAGTAATCGTGTTCTTGCACTCACGTCTTCCTTTTTGAGAACAGCTGGTTAAATAATAAATAATTGATTTTCTCAAAACCCTAACCCTCTACAAAAAAGTATAAAACGAGAACATGAAGGTTCTCGTTTTATACTTTTTTGATGTACTATTTTAACCTATGAAACCAGGTAATAGCACTCTTTAGCCAGCTCTTTCGGCTTTTCAGTAATATACGAACATTTTAAAATGCCTCGTGCGCTCCACTCAGCTCCATATTGGAATTTCGGTGTATACTAATGGTGAATTTGTGATGAAACAAGGCCTTTGTGAAGCGAAACAATACCGGAATTTAAAAGGTACCCTGGCTTACCCTAGTTTTTGATTTGTCGTGTGCTACTACCGAGCTAAAAATTCACTACATATTTCGTATCGTCGGCTTACAAAGTTCCGTGTCTATCCATACCCTCACTACGTTTGCAAAACTTGTTATTGATATTGGTTTAATTACATACAATATTACATTTAAATAATACTCTAAAACGTTGAACATTGGAATATCCATACTAATCTGTCTGTCTATTACTACTACACGCATAAACCTCTGCATCGATTTTGATGATATTGGTTACGGTACGTATGGAGACAATTTGAAAAAGAAATAGGATACTTTTTACACCGGAAAAATGTACACTTTCCGCGCGATAATCGAATTTCTGCGCAACTAGTTGGTATAAAAAAATACTTATTGGTACCTTTGTACTACAGTCTACCGAAGACTCTTTATATAAAAAAATAACTGGCGTATACTCGTTAAATAGTTGCGCTTGATTGATGTTCTTTCTCGAGTTAGTTATAACTTCGTTCCTTTATTTACTAAACATTAAATTCTGCGATTGAAATCTAATGCATCACCGCTATTTAGATACTTCCCAAGACTTCTCTAGTTTCATATTTTACGTACAAAATAAGTGACTATTACTATCGAAACAGACAAATTGGTTAACATAAAATATGAACCATAATAACTAGTGATCCTCTTTTCGGGCTTTATAACGAACGAATACAGGGTTTCATTATACTTTAATAATATTTAATACTCCCCGATGTAACCAGAATTTATTACTTCGAGCCCTCGACAGTTTCGGCATACGAAATATTTTATATTTCGCCAATTTTACTCTTTGTAGTCTGTGACTTGTGAGATTATTTGCGTATTTTATTATGTTGTTAAAGTCGTGATAGCTCTTCAAAAATTATTTGGCTATAAACATTTTAAAGTCACATATTAAACAGTTACAAGTTGATAAATGGAAAATCCTAAAATACATAGTATTTGTACATGAGTTATTTTAGGTGTTAACTTTCCCTCAATTTAAATCAACGTACGAATAAAACATAGACTATAAAATTATTTTATATACCTGACTTTTTCGGTAATTTTTTGCCGACAGCAGGCAACATTTTACATAGACATCTGTGAAACAAAGAATTCTATTTAAACTGAGGTGTGAAATGATAAGACGCGGAAAACTTTCATGGGGACTGATCCGCGTGTGGGCGATAACACGCATTTGTGGAAAAGCGCCCTTGTGCGTATTTGCATTGCACCCCATCTGAGGCCCATCTTATCTTTTTTATGTAAACTTACCCTTAAGCCTTAAGCCACAAATATAAGCCCAACGAAAAACATGGCTGCAATAACACATTCGTCGCAGTGAAGGGTAGTAAAATATTTTGAATAAACAATGTTGATTGTGGGTGCATATTTTGCGGGTTTTATCATGCAATTGGGAGTTTGAGCTCGGCACTCGACAGTCGGCAGTTGGCACCATGCCAGTCAAATTCTACAGGTGACTTGCTTAATGCTTATCGATATGGAGTATGCTATCGAGCATCTAGAAATGTCGGAAATAATGGAGACTCGCAAAAGTGGGTCGAAAGTCTGAAAGCCTACATTTATTTTTGATACATTCACGTATAATATATATCATTATAATCAAGTGAACTTTTCAATAAAGATAGCAAAAAATCGTGAGATAATAAATGAGACACAATCATGAATGCCTAGAATTTAGCATTTGGTTTAGTTTTAAATAGTAAAACTAGTATGGTAAAGGTGATACCGTACTACGACAACGCGGCGCGACACATCACGTTTCATATTAGAACTGACGTTTTACAAACATGAATGTGACGTTTTACTTGGTACTTTGAATCTTAAAGCTTAGGCCAAACGTACGCGACCAGGCGACTGCGAAGCGGAGCGTTAAGTTGTCAAAAATGTGTGTTTTGTATCATAAAGTTAATATACCTAGCGGAATAGAGAAACAAAGGCCTGAGCAAGAGAGATGTCACTATCAGTAACACTGCGTGGTAAAAAGAGACGTGTGATACATGACAGCAGCACTCTTTTTTTTGACGTCCAGTCGGCACGTGCCGCACGATGACAATTTAATCTCATAGAATTCATGTTCAATCATGCTTGTGTAAGTGTATACGTACACATATTTTTCACGCAGATGAAAACCAATTTTGGTTTCGTTTGACAGCTCGAGATTGTTGCTCTATTCCGCTAGATATATTAACTTTATGGTTTTGTATACAAAAAACACATTTGATAACTTGACGCTCCGCTTCGCAGTCGCCTGGTCGCGTAGGTTTGGCCTAAGCTTTATGCTGGGTTCCACAACACAATCAGAAGTTTAGAAGTAAACGCAGCCGTTTTTAAAGTTTTAATAACATTATAATGTAGCGCTTAAAACTGTGATCCGATGAACAAGTTCGAGCGAAGTTTGTACAGTCTACGTGCTCCGACAGCTGTTCCTGGACTAAGGGTCAATTCACACCGAAATGGCAACGAGCATTTTCAGTGTCATATGATTTTAAACTTTATCTTGCAGTATCGATTAAGAAACGGCGTCGGCAGCCGCGAATTCTCAAGCGATGCTATGTATTACAATAATGAAGATAAAGTTTAAAATCATATGATACTGAAAATGCTCGTTGCTGCGCTGCCATTTCTGTGTGAATTGACCCTTAATCCTTCGATCGTGGATTGTTGGAAATCTATTGTTATTCTATTGTGTCTCGCTCACCGGTGAGCTTATGGGGCTCGATGGGTTAATATTGATAAAGTTGCGGTCAACATCTAGTAATTTAAGCATTCATTTGTCGCTATAATGAATATCCTTTGTTCTTTCCCGGGCCTTCAAGTATCTTCATACGGGCCATGTTCACATTGTTACACTTTTATGTATAAAATTAGAATTTTTTATTAGTAACAGCTGCAGTTAAAAAAAATATACGTGGGAGAGCCATGCTTCGGCACGAATGGGCCGGTTTGACCGGATAAATACCACGTTCTCACAGAAAACCGGCGTGAAACAGCGCTTGCGCTGTGTTTCGCCGAGTGAGTGAGTTAACCGGAGGCCCAATCCCCTAACCCCTACCCTATTCCCTTCCCTACCCTCAACTATTCCCTTCCTTTCCCTTCCCTACCCTCCCCTATTACCCTATTCCCTCTTAAAAGGCCGGCAACACACTTGCAGCTCTTCTGATGCTGCAAGTGTCCATGGGCGACGGAAGTTGATTTCCATCAGGTGACCCGTTTGCTCGTTTGCCCCCTTATTTCATTAAAAAAAAAAAAAAAAGTTGCTAATTTTGGTATCTACAGTAAGTATTTATGGGAAAATGTACTATTTTTCTAAACCTTACAGGAAAAGTAAAGCGAAACAAAGAAAATTCCTCGCTAACGTATCTAAAAATAAAAATCCAAAACCTTTCTTCGCCTCTCAGTCCATTACTGCAATATCATCTAGAACGTCCACAAACACAATCTTCTGCCCTCTTATTGAAAAATGATACCGCTGCAATGAGCTCTTATTATATAATATAGCACTTATTAGAAATATCTTGAAATACCTGCTTCTCGAAAATTGCATTTGGTAGCCACCAAATGCAATTTACCTTAATAATACTTACCTTTAAATTGTTTCTAATTTTGAATATAAATTAAATCCTTATAATGATATTACCTCTATTTATCAGCAAGTATATTATGCTATTTTAGGGGCTGTATAACAATCGCCTAATAAGTAACGGGAAGTTTTGTTTCTTCCGGTCATTATTTTTCAGCAACAAAAAATTATTTTAAGCTTTTCTTCTTATGTCAGATAAGAGAAGATTATAAAACAGGGCCTTCTTATTTTTGACGATTCCTAAAAGAATAATCAGGGCGAGCGCCGAGCGAAACGAGCCCTAGTATAATATATTATTATATCCCACAGCCTGTTCATTTTATGGTACACTTTACGGAAAAACTATCACGCCTATTGATTTGTGCTTTAACATAGTAATTTTTAGGGCTCCGTTCCCAAAGGGTAAAAACTGGACCCTATTAGGTACTAAGACTTCGATGTCTGTCCGTCTGTCTGTCTCCAGGCTGTATCTCAAAAACCGCTATAGCTAGACTTATGAAATGTTTACAGATTATGTATTTCTGTTGCCGCTATAACAACAAATACTAATAAATTATAAGCAAAAAAACTTTTTGAAAAAAGCTTTTATTTAAGTAAATACTTACTTTAAAAAGAAGAAAATAAATTTCCCCTTAAAAATTCTAACTATTAAGTTATAACCTCAATATACAGGATGCAATTTAACCTTCCTGCCAAATTTGGATATATTGATCCTTGTTAAAAATAAAAAAACACGTATTTCTTCTTTTATAATCATTCAGTACTAAAATTTTGAGAAATTTAATTTTTTTTTTTAGAATTTTTCTCTCCGTAAGAACCATCCTCGTACTTCAAGGAATATTTTAAAAAAAGAATTAGCGAAATCGGTCCAACCGTTCTCGAGTTTTGCGCTTAGCGACACATTCAGCGACTCATTTTTATATTATAGATTTTTTCTGTCTAATAGTGCCTTTTTCCGAATTCGGCTAAAACTCTACTATTTCTGTACTCAATCTTCATCATTTTGAAATCGGTACCAGATAGCTGAATCTTCAGTCTGCCAGAATATTTGAAACTTTTGGAACTGGCACTGACTTCAAAATTATGAAGATTGAGTACAGAAATAGTAAAGTTTTAGCCGAATTCGGAAAAAGGCACTATTAGATAGGAAAAATCTATAATATAAAAATGAGTCACTGAATGTGTTCGTAAGCGCAAATATTTAAAATTTCCTGAAAAAGTCTAAAAACAACACTTTTCTATACTCCCATACAAAAGATTTGTGATAATACTTAAAAGTCAAATATATAAAAATGGATTTTCAATTATGTTAGTAACGCTAAAACTCGAAAACGGCTGAACGGGTTGGGCTAATTTTAGTCTTAAAATATTCGTAAAAGTCCAGGGAAGGTCTTAAAGTGACACGAAGTTCACCGGGACAGCTAGTTATTTAATACTTTTTAGTTCATATTATAAGGATGTTATTATTGTTTTTACCTTGGATGTCGGTTTTAATTTTTTGTTAAAAATAATAATGTCACTCTTTTTAGTTACCTAGTAAACTATCGCGTACTATCCGTAGAATAATTAATACACTATATTACAAATTACCTAGTAATTACCTAGTAAACTATCGCGTACTATACGTAGAATAATTAATACACTATAATACAAAATTGAGTTCCAAGATTTCACCCGAACATACATACTTACATACATAGAGAGCAAGTTAAATAAAAGCTTTTAAAAACAAAATATAATTAGCATTTAGAGGGGGCTCTCATACAACAAACTTATTTTTTTTGGTCTTTTTGGCTCAATATCAATAATGGTAACAGGTGAAAATTTCACAAAATCATTTATTATATATGTATCTACTTTATAAGTTAATAAAAATATTAAAATAAAATAAAAAATTAAGGGGGGCTTCCATACAAAAAATAAATTTTTTTGACTATTTTTGCTCTATAACAGTACGGAACCCTTCATGAGCGAGTCCGACTGGCACTTGGCCAATTTTTCCTTCATAGATAGTGTTATTATCAGTCAGTCAAGGTTTTTTATATGTAGACTAGCTGTCCCGGTGAACTTCGTGTCACTTTAAAACTCCCTGGACTTCTACGAATATTTTAAGACTAAAATGAGCCCAATCCGTTTAGCCGTTTTCGAGTTTTAGCGTTACACAATTGAAAATCCATTTTTATATATTATACATATAGATGTGTTATCGTCAGTCAGTCTCAAAATGTGAATGTGAAGCTCGGCTTTTAGCTAGTAAATATCAAAGAAGGTGCTCATAAATTTTCCCAGATTTTCCCTAACCATGCGTTTGAATCTCTCCTCATAGTAGTACATTAAATACATACAAGTAAATAAAGTAGTCAACAGAGTAGTATATAGGTGGTTATAGGCTGGACAATGTCGGAATAACAAGCGTGAAAACAATGTTATTTAATCTGCCGTTATGGAGGCATGTGGCGTTATTGCATCACTCATGCCCGGGCAGTAATTGCCAGCTAAAATGACACGTATTAAATGAGCCATTCCCTTTATGATTTATACGCTGTGTTAGCGGCTATGACTGTTTCTGGAACTGAGTGTTGTTCTCCGATAATCTAGAATTTTGCCACGTCTTTACGAAACATAAGAGGATTAAGGACCTGTTTCACCACTTCTTGATAAAGTGCCGGAAAGGCTATCCACCACACGACAAATGGAGAATCTGTCAAAAAAGTTGTGGATAGCCTATTCGGCACTTATCAGGAAGTAGTGAAACAGCCCCTTATACTTCTATGCTTACTAATAAGTAATATTAGTACTTATTAAATTAAAGTTAATATAAAATTATAGTTTTCATATTTTAATATCTATATATTAATACGTGAGAGAAAAACTTTGTAACCCTTTTGACGAAAAATGGGGAAACGTAGGTGCATGAAATTTCGCACAGTTATAGTTTATATAGTGAAGGGATGCATCAGGCTAATATTATTTTAAAATGATGCTTTTATCATATATATTTTCAACAAATAAAACGTTACACACACTACGACACTACTACTAGGAAAAATGACAGATTTTTGAGTGACAAGCCTATACATACGAATTATACTTTTTTATTTATGGTTGAAGTCTGCTGACAACGAGTTTACAAATTGAAAGTGGATTATTGTTTTTTTATTTAATTTTAGATACTATTAGACAATGCTTAAACGGCCAGTCTGAGAACAGCTGAGTCCCAGGGACAAGAATTGAAAAAAACTATGATGAAGTCAATATTTTTTACAAAATATAGGCAGTAGACAGTAGTCCTAATGTCGTTGAAAGTAAGGTCAAATTTCGGCCATTGGGCGATCTCTAGTTTTAATAATAATGTTAGCGTCAATTTATCATTTTAAATTTTTCAAACCACCATTAATTACGTTAGTATTAAATTGGAACTTCCGCAGTTTTTAATTTGTTTCGATCATTAGAGTTTAGTGGTATTCCACTTTGTAGTTCCAGTTTTAACAAATTACCGCCAGTGTCTGCACCGAATCCGTTCTGCCGTTTTTACGTGACTAGCGAACTAAATATAAACTGTGGTAGCTGTATATTTCTATTCTCTAGCTATGTCTTGTATTTCTGAAAATAAAAATTTTAAAACACCGCAATTTCTATCGTATGTTATTTAGTTATTTGGCATATTTAAGGCCCAATGCGAAGATATACCTTTATTGCTGTTAATTAATCTGTGTAGTTGGCGCTAATAAGTCAATACCAATTTCAGTCTCAAAATGTTGATAATGCAATAACAAATTACAAAGCTTTTATAATAAACATATAAAATTTAATAAAAGTTACCTTGTGTAAAAGGAAAAGTCCAAAAGTTAGATGTCGTTACGCCCTTGAAAGTTTGAGGCGTTAGGATTGATGAAAACAGTTTGAGCAACTTAGAATTGGACCCTCAAATGATATACGATATCCCCCATAATTTTATTACTTTGGTTCAAGTACCTTATGTACCGAGCGAGTTTCTCATCAGAGCTGTAGGTCACTGCAGTTGTTCGATGTTCAAAAAGAGTATTATACAATCACTATTTTGAATAGAAAACCATTTTTTTTCTCTATTCATAGTCAAACATACCACAACCACAACCGTCTTTTAATAATCCGCAAACAATGATCTTCTACTTATACAGATATGTTACGTCCATACTATTTTCCGGCTTAAATCTCTTCCGAACAATTTTCAAATTCAAAATTGCAAACATTGACAAATTTGACAGATAAGTGAAACAAAAGATACGAAAAACCATTTACATAAAAGAGACAGTTTTATTTTTAAACGTCGAATCGTATCGCTGTCTCTTTCTTCGCCTGAGCTATGACGAAAATTCGATTTTTTCCAGATTGTTCGAAAAAATTATTGGAAATATAAATAATTGAGGTATTTATTGCAATCAAGACATGTGGTAAGAGATTCCATGTGTTTTGTTTACTTTTACGTCATAATTGGTACATTTTCGAAACACGCACGACGTCATTTTCAATTTATTTAGGTAAGACAAGACGCGGCACGTTCGTGACTGTGCTCGATGCAGACTAAATAACTGACGGCCCAATTGGGCCGTATTTGAATCTTCACAACGCGCGCGGTAGTAACATATCTGCTTTGAGTTTTTCATCATTGTCCGCAGATTAAAAAAAACAACATGTTGTGGATTTAACATTTTATTAAGTATGTTTTCTTTTATCTCCTATAAACATGCCGTTTTATAATTTCTGTCGCTAAAAACTCCTTCAAGAGGAGTTTTGATGAGTCGACTCGAGCCCAAAGTTTTTTAATTGTGTAGAGAATTGGTAATTATTTGTTTTAAATAATGTTATGCGTAATAAAGCGTTATTAAGGAGAGTTAAAATCGTTTACGGGTGACTTATTTGGGGATCTTTATTTTCGTCTGCCTGTCACTAATTAAGCCTTCCCTAAGGAAGGGTTTAAAATCATCGCAATTATAATCTAAAAAGGTTGTGAGAGATATAATTAAATCAGTATAAATATAAACCCATGTGAAAAAAAGGTATGACGGACGCAGTCAGAAGTTTTGGTTGAAATAAACTAATAATATTTAAAGAAACAGCTTATTGTATGAAAGCGCATTGCGCTTTATCACATGCTTAAGGTGGCCATACACGGGACAATTATCGTAACGATTTATCTCCTCGATGTTAAAATCGAACGACAAATTGTACGTGTGTAGCAATATCGCAAACGATTTTACGTTCAAAAGATCGATTGGACGATTTTCTTGACGAATCGATCGAAACGACAAATTGTCCCGTATTGCACCTTAATGGGTAAAATCCTGAATTAAACTTAATAAATTTATTTATTTATGCTAGCCTTCACAAGTATAGTAGTAGAATATTAAACATATCTCTATTTTTTTACCTTTATAATATTAAAGTATATTTTCTGTTATCTCTCAGTACCTAATGCCCTCTATATCATCTGACGTTTGTATATTACTCGTTCTTGATAATAAATAAGAAGGGCCACCGACCTCTTATTAATGTTCGGAATTCCAAAACTTGGCAAGAACTTTAAAATAAACAAATAATAAAAACAAGAGTTTAGCAACTCCCCGCCATTATTGGGATAAGCATCGTTAACTGGTATTTAAAATGTCTTTGTTTAGTGGATGCTTAATGTTGATGGCTCTTCTGTCAACGATAATAAACGAATAGCGATTTATTTAGCTTTGCTCGGAGCTAAAAGAAGAAAAAACGTCCACAACTCTGTTTACTTCTTTACACTTTTTTATTGATGAGTCACCCCTAATTTGACACCAGCAATATAAACCCCTCGGATATTATGTATTTTGCTACGGAAATGCAATAGGCGAAAAGTGTACAATAATGATCCGTCTTTCAAATCATTTCGATACAAAATTTTACAATATCTACTATCCAACGTCTGTTTCATTGCTGTCATTATATACGTGATCACCCTGCAGATGTCCTACTGGGCGACAGCTCCAAACGCTAAATAGGTACATAGTACATTGTACCATCGAATAAATTGTTTCATAGGCAGTCGACGGATCTACGTCATTTGGTCGGATTATGTGAATTCAATGTCATAAGTCGGCTGGGTCTGACAGAACGTGACCAAACTACGTAGGTCTATGAATCGACTTCTCTAATAATAAATAAATAAAATAAAATAAAATAAAAAGCCTTTTATTTCTGAACAGTAAAATTATACTATCTTAATACTATATAATATAATAATAATATCTATGGATGCTTCACACCACGTCAGTCTGGCCCCGTGCTAAGTACATGAAGGACTTGTGTTACGGGTACCAGACAACAGAAATATATTTAAAAATGTTATACTATATACTATACATAATATATTTAAGATTTTTATTATATAATACACATATTTAATACACATCCATGACCCGGGAACTTTGAAAACTTTTTGTTCCGTCGGCGGGATTCGAACCCGCGACACCCGGCTTGAGCTACCGACAGCCCACCCACTGAGCCACAGAGGTCGACATATAATATAGTTAAATAACATTTTTATGCTGTTTATTTTGCTTCTACTGTAAGAACCCTTTCACAGGTGAAGGCCTCCTCTAAAGATGACCAGTGTTCTCTTGATTTCGCTGTTTCCATCCAGTTGGAACCAGCTGTGTTTGTAAGTTCGTCCTCCCATCTGACATAAATAATCATAAATAATCTCTAACAGTACATTGTAAATTTTATATACAGTAATGAAAACTTAACAATTTTGATGCACCCGAGACAGATTTTACTTGGAATGTAGTTAAAATTTCAAGTTAATTAGCTCCAAGTAATAACGAGGTCACAAAGTTGGAGTTTTCATATTCTGCATCCTATAATTATTAAAATTATATTTGTGCAAATTATTTTTCTGCTTTTTAAAAATCCGTTGATATAGCAATAAAATAAAATGCGCTATGTATTTTGCTTCTAGTTTATAATACATCTGCTTTACTCAGCAAAATTACTCAACAAAACTAATTTATTAATGCAAACGTGTTGGTTGTTTTATTTAACATCTAGCTTTAACCCAAATAATAAAATTGACACAAGTACAGATGTACGCGCTTGATAAAATGTATATATTTATATAGATATAGACATCTTATCAAGAACTTTTAAAGCTTGGTGAGTCATGATTTAGCATGAAGAAACTGTCCTGAATTGTAGTTTATTTCTAAAAAAATTAAACATTATACAATTTTAACCATTTGCCAAAAATCACAGTCCAAATACAGTCTTTATATAACGTATCTAGCTGGTAAAATTTTAAAATACTCAAAGTTGAAATCGAAATAAGCTAGTAAAACAAATAACACGCGTTCTCCATGTTCGAAATCGAATACTTTTGGCATATTATCAAGAACACGCAAAGTAAATTAGGACAACGGGCTTGTAAGGCGATGTTGTTTTATGTGTTGGCTCGCCGCAAGCGCTGAGAGGCCAATCCTTTCTCTTTTATGATTAAGGGTAAAAGGATTAAACGTTAAACTTTTGATCTATATACAACTGGGAAAAAACTTGGACTGTACAAGTGAGAAAGGTCAAGCATAAGAAAGATATACATAGGATAAAATTGTATACTGAGTCAGCTAACATTAAAGCCATTTATACAGAGTGTAACAAAACTATATGATAATTGTGTATGATAATTGGGTTTGTATGTGTTCCTTATGTAGAGTTCACTATTAAAGTAGCAGCGCTGATAGAGCAATTTTTTTGTGATTTGTATGGGCAAGCGTCATGAGTTTTCCCATACAAAAATGAAAAAAAATTGCTCTCTCAGCGCTGCTATTTTCACAGTGAACTCTCAGATATCCTAAAGTATTATCACTAAGATTTGTTACACCCTGTCTACTAAACTAGAGCCTAAACAAATTAACATACCACGCCTGATTTCAGACGCCGACGCTGATATAGACTAACATATACGAAAACTGGGCAGTTTTGAAAATATTACATACATACGGGTGTTTTATTAATTGATAACCTCCTTTTTTGTGGTCGGTTAAAAAGAACATCCACTAATATTACAACAAAGTAAGCGCTATCTTTAGACTTAGGGTTGCCATCCGTCCGGGTTTCCCCGGATTTGTCCTAGTTTGAAGGGCGTCCGGGGTGCGTCCGGCCGGGTTTTTGAAAAGTGTCCGGGTTTTTTAACTTTTAAGTCATGCAGCAATAAACGAAAGATAAAAACTCGCTAAGCATACACACGGTTTCTTGCACGGACTTGAGTTAGTCAGATTTTTACAAATTCTTGTTGGAAAAGCAAAAATTGGCAAGACGTTATCGTAAATACTGTTTAAAAGAGGTGTCCGGGGAAATAACCACATTTCAGCCAAATGTCCGCGAATTTTGTCGTGCCTGACCGGCGAAGGGAATTTAGGTGATGGCAACCCTATTTAGACTAAGTCTCGTGGTTTCCGCAACCTTGAGAGCGTTCAGCGGAGATTTCACGGGTTATCTCCTGGCCGAAATGCTGGAATATTTTTGCATAACAATCGTCTAAATAGAAGTGATTTATTCGTGGCGAGAACCAAATTAATTTCACGAATAAGTTGTATGAGAAATGTAGAATATCTCTTAGAAAATGTTATACGTATTAAAGGAATTAGTCGTGCAACTGTTTTTTACTGCGCAATAACCGTACATTTTTCTGAGAAAAAAAAAACTATTATATTGCCTGTACTTAACTTATCACCAAATTAGGTTTCATCTAAAATGGTTCAGCGACTGAAAAGGTTATAAACGGGCATACTTTTTAATTTATATTTTTTTGCTGGTCATTCTATTTTATCTTCAAAAGCATCGCCACTAATTTAAACAAATTTTCATTAAAAAAATTCAAAGCACTCAGTATATTGTAAACAGGGTTATAAAACAAATATTGCAAAAAGCGTACCCATTATTCTGCGTAATGGAAACCTTTTAGCCTGGCGTAGGCCGGCGTAGAGGCGCTACGAAAACACCGCGTAGGCCGCTACGATATCCCGCTGTGCTACGCCGCTTCTACAGACATAATTAAGTGGCTGGTAACAGTTGCAATTATAGACATTTAACGATTCATTAACTTTAATTTAAACACGAGCTTGCTCTACAAGGTATTATACTTTTTAAATTGTGGGTTATGTCATCATTAAATCTCGCTGAGTGCGGTCGTAAGTGATGCAGATTGTGCGTAGTAACGTTATAGTACTCAAATATCTGCCCAGACAACTTTCTGATACTATAATACTATCTGTAAGAACGAGTGAGTATTGTGATTGAATAACATCAATCAATATTATTAAGAAAGTGGAATCCGATTTTTACTTAAATACATAATATTATATTTTTTAGTTCATATAAATATTTGTTTTTACTATCGAACTAGATAAAAGCTTAAATATATAATTAGTGGTTACTATTATCTTAGTGTTAACGTTATCCAATATATAAACCATGTAGAAATACTTATTACACGAAGAATGGAAACTTAGGGAGATCGCAGACGGCACACTTTTTGTGTGATAGAGACATGACATACAGTCTGCATGGCGCGGGCGCGGCCATGCAGATTATATGTGCGCCGCAGACTCGATCACACAAAAAGTGTGCCGTCTGCGATCTCCCTTAATAACATCTTCATATTGAAACATGATTTTATAATACACACGTACAGTACAGGTACGTACAATTTACGTAATATAATTATAATTTGATATCGCTGACAACGCACCTGTGAGAATTAATTATAATTTAAAATTGAAAACAAACTGCGCAGGTAACGTTACAGATAATTAAATTTTGTATACGCAAATGAGAGACTGGTGACTGGCAAAGTCGGTTAAGCTTCATTAAAGTAAAGAATATCTTTATAATTTCAGATGCGAAAGTGTCTCCTCCTCTGTACTCAAATCACTGAGCCGATTTATATGCAATTTTCTTCGGATATACTTTGAGTTCCTGGGAAGGACACAGAAAAATATACAGTCTCCAACCTCTTTGCAAATAATAAATAATGGATTACTTCACATTAGCTTTACATGAAACAAAACTTTATTCAGTTCAATATGACAATTTGTTAAATCGGGTACGAATAATATCACAACTGATCGTAACCCAAATTCGAAAGGTCAACGCCTGACCCAACTTGTATGTTAGCTGTTGAGTGTTGTTTGCCAAAACATCTTTCGAGGGTAACAGAAATGTTGATTTACTACGAATGTGATTCGCTCAGTATTTACAACGTTTCTATTTTACTTACATATTATTATTTTAATTCATTAAGCCTCAAGCGGCCACATCCGCCCGCTATAACAATAGATAAGCTATTGTGTCTCGTTTTTCCACGATCGATGTTAAATGGGTGTTATTAGGTATATTGCAAGTATATTGAAACTTGCGATATTATACATCGATGAGAAGATTCACACAGACGTAACAATTAAAAAAACCTTTGTATGATAAGCAGGTTTTCTAGAGTATCATATGGTCGCTGTTAAGCATTATATATGTATTAACCCACAACATTTTTTGTGTTGAGTTATGTATGCGGTCTTCTTCTAAATTATGTAATAAACTCTGACGAACATGACTGCATTCATAACTCGATACGTAATTTTTTGTGGTAAATTTTTTGTGCCCATATTATTATGGTTAAGATATTTTGTATCTATGAACATATGCGTTATAGATATAATTCTTTAATTAATATACAATAATTAAACTTCTCATTTCAACTCAGCTCTAAAAACACGTTTTTTCAAATATTTTTAATGACCTATATGCATAAAAAAGTATTCAATGTTCCGATTTTAGTCCGAGGTAATAGGTGTAAAATCCTATGTAGGCTTCAAATTGAGTGTTAACCTTTAAAGTTGAACCCGGTTCAAAGTTAACTGCGTCAATCAATTTCCCGTTACGACGTGATGCCGGTTTTTCGGGATTTTCCACTGAATCATATTTCAATTCATACGCTCCTGAAATATGTCCCCTCAATTTTCAAGTTTTGGATGTAAAGATTTTATGGCAAGTAATAAATTATTATTTTATGTCAGAGTACAAGCTGAAAAGTCTTCTTCCAGTTTTAGAGTTCCGCAATAAGTCCGTCTGTCAGTAGGCTGTACCTACAGAACCATGATAGCTAGAAAGTTGAAATTTTTGCCCCTATTTTTACTTTATACTAAAAATAATAAGATTAAAATAAAATAAATATTTTTTATCACATACAATAAACACCATTTTTTGTCTTTGTTTTGCTCAACCAATACGTTCCGAACCTTCCGACCGAATCCGACTCGCTCTTTGTGAATTTTTTATAATATAACACAAGTCGTTAAAAATATGCTTCATTCGTTGTTCATGATAAATTTATTTTTTCTCCGAAATGAAGGAAGCTTATGCAGCATTTAGACCATTTTATTTAAAGTTGCCCCTAGAACGAGCAGTTTGAAAAGTTTAGTAATTAAATGGGAACGAAGTTACGAGGGTTCCATTCCGTTTCTAATGAAAAATAAAGAGTATCATTTAATAACTGCTTATTGCTTGACTGCCTGTCACAAAGTCCTAAGAATCCACGTCGAAACATAATAATATGAATTTTATTATTATGCAATTATTTCAAATCATAATTTTATAAAACGATACTTTTGGTATGTTTAATACCTATATCTATTATCTTTCTTATTTACTCTTGGAATTATACCTACTTTATTTTTACAGCTATCAGAAAAATCTCGAAAGCATTATCATTTATCTATTAGTTAATTCAATAATAAGTTACTTATTTTCGTTCGAGAAAAAACAGTCTTCTGATGTATTTATCAAAAAGTGCTCTTAGGAATCAAATCTCATTTGGCAGTATTTACACTTGACCCAACTTAAATAGCGTTCAACTTCTAAATAGGCATTCATTTCCTTCGATACGCTGAGCAGCCGTATTCTTGAAAAATCGGCCAATTGCGAGTCGGACTCGCGCACTCGGGTTCCATACCGTCATAGAGCAAAGATAGGCCAAAAATTGTGTTTATTGTATGGGAGCCCCCTTATAATTTTTTTTTTAAATTTCAAGTGCCTACCTGCTACCATTATTGATATAGAACAAAAATGACAAAAAAAATTAAGTTTGTTGTATGGGAGCCCCCCTTAAATATTTGATTTATTTTGTTTTTAGTATTTGTTGTTATAAAGGCAACAAAAATACATAATCTGTAAAAATTTCAACTCTCTAGCTATCACCGTTCTTGAGATACAGCCTGGGGACAGACAGACGGACAAACAGACATCGAAGTCTCAGTAATAGGGTCCCGTTTTTACCCTTTGGGTACGGAACCCTAATAAAAAGTAGGTTCATATATTTTAAGTCTACAACTATGTCTCAAGTTTGCTCAAGTGTCACCTTTAAGACCGCTTTGCACTGTTTTCCGAGGAATTATAGAGAATTACTAATTGATGCCCGCAACTCCGTTCCGCCAAAATTCGTATATCACACTGAAACCGTACATTTTTTCGGGATAAGAAGTATCCTATGTCCTTTCCCGGAACTCAAAGTATTTGCAGACCAAACTTCAGCAAAATCGGTTCAGCGATTTGGGCGTGAAGACTGAAGTCGAGGTTTTACGCATTTTAATATTATTAAGTATGGGTATGGATGGGTTGTTTTTTCGCATATAGCACTGTAAAGTGACAGAATATAATTTATTTGTGAAATGCAGGTAATGATAACATGTGTGTGGGCGTACATTTTCCCAAAATAAAAATGGCCGCACCTAGATGTCAGAAAATGTACCCAAGTTAAGTATACCTTTAGTACCTGAGTCAATATTATATAATATCATTAAATTCTGAGTAGGTACGGCCGTAGATCTTGTCGATCATGAGATCTCATCTCTTGTCGATGAGATTATACCTCATGTTTGATACTAATCTAATTTCCTGTCAAGTTTATCTATATCAGGCTGCAGCCTGCAGGCTGTCCGCAGCAGGTACGCTGTACATTTTGCGCGGAGATTCCCCGAGCCGGGGTCTCGGGTAGTATTTTAATTAAACAGCCAAATGGAGCGAGTATGATGGAGGGCGGATCGGGGACATGGCCCACTTACATGGGCCGCACTTTGTAATCACATCACTGGTACAGTCGTATACACCTACGGAGTGGGACTTTTGAACCCTATTGCCTATCGGTCGCAGCCATTTCGTTTAATCAGCCATTCGATTAAATGACTAGCTGACAACATAGAACTACTGAACTACTGACATATAATACTAAGTACCTATATAAATTATACTGACATAAGATACTTCTATTTTAATGAAAGCGTAGACGCGCAGAACGTTTAGTAAATACTTTATTATTCTTTCATTTATTCAGCCACGGTTTTATGCGTCGCTCAGTTTTAAGAAGCTTAACTTTAATACTTTCCGACGCGACATTTCATCAAATCCTTTAGCTTTGTTCCCGTAATCCTAAATCCTGAATTATTCCCGAGGTTACGTGGCAACCCTGTTAAATAAATGCAAAACACTTTCGGCTTTCCTACTGACTAATGAAGGAATTAACTATGCAAGTTCTTTGTATGACATACGTGACTTGTCCAATACGCAGACAAGCAAACCTTGTAAAATTATACGATGTGTAGATATTAAAACTATTAATATAACTATTACATATATTAATAGTTATAAATACAATTTTACTAGCTACGCGCTGTTAGGGGGGGGGGGGGGTCGACGCTGGGTCGACGCTGACCGCCCAGGGCGCCGGTTAAAAAGGGGCGCTGAAGGCAAACAAAAGGCGCGCCAATTTTTTCAGCACTACCAGCATCCTTGCATCATTCACTTCACCCAAGCACATGGGTGAAGCACACAAAATCCTAGACTTCGAATTCGTGATTTTTAACATAATATATGTATCTCACAATAGTATTGAATTGAAGGTGAGGTAAAAATTAAAAACAAAATATGAGCGAGTGAACTGGGATTGAATCACTGACCTCTAGTGGATTGAATGCTTCCCCTCTCACCCCGCAACTCTCTCCGCTCCACGTTTAGGTATGAAACTCGTGAGAATTAGCGACCGATGCTCTTGTAGGGGACGTAATTGCTCGTAGCTCGCTACGCCCATGCCCGAGCACACAGAAATATTAAGAAACTCGAAAGCATAAAATTCTGTTATTACTGTCCATGCTTGCTTACATTATCCCTGTATTACATTATCCAGCAGGTAAATATCCAGGCCGGATTCCTAACCAGTGGGACGCATCCACTTAAAAATTAGGATGAAATGTTGGGAACACGTCTACTCTCGTATTATAATTATTATAGAAACAATGCGTACATGGGCGTACCCAGGTTCTGAGCCAGGGGGGGGGGCAAATTACCCAGGTTCTGGAATCTGGTGCCAGGGGGGGGCAAATTACTCAGGTTCTGGGCCAGGGGGGGCAAATCAGATTTTTCATAAGCTAGATGTTTATAAAGAATAAAAAATTAATAATTTTTAGTTGTAAACTTATTGTATTGCAAACAAATGGCAAAAATTCGTTTTCTTAATTTTTTATTTTTATAGATAAAAGTACTAGATAATATACTTAGTAGGGACGTCAACATGATCCAGGGGGGGGCAGCTGCTGCCCGCCCTGCTAAACTTAATAAGCTACCGCGGCTTAAAAGCCTTGTAAAGACGAATGTCCACCGTCGCCGTCCCCGGGACGTCACCGACAAAAATTAAAATAAAATGCCAGTTCATGACCTAAGAATTAGGATAATATAGGTTTTACTTACTACCATAAAGTTAATAGTACCTTTTTTTTTGCGCAGGGGAAACCCATTGCTCGTTTAAAGATATAAGATATACCTAACGGAATTTAGAGCAACAATCTCGAGCTGTCCGACCAACCGAAATTGGTTCCATCATTCTCTATTCCGCTAGGTATATTAACTTTATGCTTACTACCGACATTGCCGCCGGCCGCCGCTGCATTGTAGTCGCGTAGAGCCAAATGAAACCTATAGCCTAGACCCTACGCATTTTTTTTGTGTCATCCCGGTGGCGGCGTCTATGGACAAACGGCCTAAGACAAATGGTTGTAATATTTTATATTGCCGGGGGCACTTTGTTATGTAAACAGCGTATTTTAAATTACGTTAGTACAACGTTATATTTCTTTGAATTGTTGGTAGAATTTGGAGCGCAGTTACGACTTTTACGTCTATCCCTCAGGCACTTTTCTTTGCTAAAAATGAAGATTTTTAAACATTGACGACAAGAAAAGTTAAAACTAGATATCCTGGTAATTTACCAGGACATATTCTAGTTTTAACTTGTCTTGTTTACCAGTGGTAAACTTCGTATCACTGCCCTCCTTATAAACCTTCCCTGGACTTCCACAAATATTATCTATATCAAGACTAATAATGGCCAAATCAGAGACTAACAGAATTTGCATTAGATATAGATAAATTAATAAAATAAAATAATACCAAAATAGCCACAGTTTTTGCTGCGACATACCATGTGAAAGTGTTAGAAAAGCAGACAGGGAAATTAATGAAATAAGTTTGTATACTTTATAGCGACTATATTGTAAAATAAAATAATTTGATTACATAATTAGGTATGCTTACGAAATATAAAAAAGTGTATTATAAAGTTAATAAATATTATGTTCGTCCACAATTTCTCGTGACAACAGACAACTGACAAGAGATTGTTATTTTCATATCTCTAAAATACTTTATGAAATCAATAGAAAATATACAAATTATAGCAAATTATGTTAAAAAATTCATAGGTGGGTTACGTATTTTGATCGTGTTTTTTCAAGCCCAACTAATATCAGATTACGACCAATATCGACCTGATATAACCTGAGTCCTGACCAAGTAACATAGCTCCATTTCTATAAATAATTTCTCTAATCATACATGCTCACATTATACCTGAAACTGATATAAAATCTCTAAATTCAGTTGCATACAGCCTAACGATTTATTTTGTTCCTAAAATACCAAATCATAATATACTGGTACATCATACAATATATACATTTTAGCGCTAATACAAGGATGTTTGGAGTGCATGGGCGTAGCGAGGTACGAGCAGGGGAGGGGGCTGCCCCCCTATCCTTTTTGTTCCCAAATATATCCTTGTAAGCCTGCATTCCATAACAATAATTCATTTAAGTACTATAAGGCTGCCTTCATACATTAAAGCGTCAATTATTGACTGTTTATCGCGCCGGGCGTTTCTAGTATACAGCTGAAATAATTCATAAATTATACAATTCGGAACTTAGGTAAACCTAAGTAGTTATGGCAGTTATTTACATAAGATAGTCTTTGCCAGAAAATATATAAACTTTATATTCCTTAGGTGAACATTAAAATGTTTTTGAGTCGAGGCATCTAATCAAACATTTTAATGCTCATTGATTTAATTAAAGAAATTTTCAATGGGTTGCTGCTCCTCGGTCGGCCGCCGCTGCTCGGTACATACCGAACTGAACAGTCTGTCATCCTTCTTTGCCAGCAAATCAGCCCTGAAAAAAAAAAAGTTTTTAAATATACAACAGTACCATAGTAAAAGGAGGGGAAGTAAGTTATCTTCATACAATCCCACCTGTTACTTTCTACAACTTTATTTGCGCACAAGTTTTATTTTAGCGCTGAAAAGTTACATGCAGCTTTGTCAAAGTTATAAGAATAATATCTATGGACGCTTCACACCACGTCAGTCTGGCCCTGTGGTAAGTACCTGAATGACTTGTGTTACGGTACCAGACAACAAAAATATAGTTAATACTTTTTGTACTATACATAAATGTATATTTAAGATTTTTATTATATGATACACATATATTTAATACACATCCAAGACCCAGGAACTAAGAAAACTTTTTTGTTCGGTCGGCGGAATTCGAACCCGCGACCCCCAGCTTGAGCGCTGACAACACGCCTAACCACTAAGCCACAGAGGTCGTCAAAGTTATGTCGCTGCTTCATATCGGGAGATATTGACAGAACATAAAATTAATCACTGTCAGAAGATTTTGAATCAGGCCCTAAGACAAAATATATTGTATACTTACAGAGTCATGTGCATAATTGGATGTGGTTGAGCTGTAATGATAAATAAATTTAAATATTGATAAAATCAAAATATTGCGTACGGTACCGAAAAAATATACATGTAGTACACGATCAATCTATCTTTAGACAGATTGGCACCTTGAGCTATTTGTTGCACGTGCAAATGAGTGACATGAAAATATTATACACAAAAAAAACAACACAATAGGTTCTATACTAATATAGATTTTACATATCCGTGGCCCGTTTTACAACAAATGCCTGACACATTAGGTAATAAATAAAACTAGAGCTCGCCCAATGCATGGTCGAATTTCGGCCTCAAATTAAAAAATTAAATTAGGTATAAGTTTCAAATTTCAACGCTTTTCTATTGGTATTCTATTGTCAAAATATTGGCTTTACTGATCGACAAGGCTTTTTATAAACTTTAAGGGAGCGCTGCACGTAAAGGAGAACTGTCAAAAATGACGTTTTTGTATGATGGCGGCGTCAGTTCCTTTTTTCGCCACGTTCATATAAAGCCTTCTCGATCTGTATTATTTTTAGACATAATTCCTGCGACAGGCTCAGATTAATAAAGTCAAAATATGATGACAGACTGGCCGTGTAATAATTGTCTGATGCAGTATTTAAGATTCAATAAAAAAAACTATTTTCAATTTGACAACACCTGGAGTTACAACATGTAAGTGTTACCTAGGTCGTGCGGCTGTTGCGGCTGCGCCATGTTGACGTCGGTGAAGTAGACAGGCTGCGCCTGCGCCTGCGTCAACTGCACGTAGCTCTTGCTGTCGTCCACGTACACCTGCGCCAGCTGGTGCGGCTGCGTTATCAACACCTGGAGTTCCAAGATTACGATGTAAATGTAGGTGTTCAATCAGTAAATACGGAGTGTTACAGCATCTTATTTATTTACCTTCAAAATACATGGTATCGAGTGGTATTGAAATATGTCACCATAAATACATAAGATTACAATAAATAAAGAGATATTATATTGACATATTAGAATTTAGAACAAGGATGCCGTCATTCTTTTTTTTATTTCTGATCATTTTTCACTTCGTTTTAAAATAAATATGCAGATGAAATACAGTGTTATAATATGACAGTGTTATAATATGACTGAATACCCGGCAGGGTTTCCGAAAGTGTGCGCCGCGGCTCGGGCGCCCTGGTGCGCCGTAAAAAGTAAAGGGCGCCGTGAGTAGATCCTTCATGATTATCCGAATCAACACTTATTATTATTATCATTAAAGGTAAAATTATTTTGACTGTTTTATTTTCAAATAGCCAGCTAGGGTAGGGCATTATACAAAAGAACAACCAACCTTATTGGCATATCTGTCGTATTTTGGTGGACACCTATGAAACATACACCAATCCAAAGAGAAGATGTTTACAAACAACAAATACTCTTTGACAAAATGTCGTAAATAATATACTTTCTGAGTTATTTCAGTTTGAAAATTTAAAATAAATAACATTTGAGATACATTTAAGATACAACCTGAAATATTTCAAAAAGTATAACATTTACGACATTTTGTCAAAGAGTATTTGATTGGCGTATGTTTCATAGGTGTACACCAAAATACGACATTTTAAGTACTTGAAACTTATTAGGTATGCCACGCTCCATACAAAAAGGTTCGAACTCTTTTGTTACTGCGCCGTGAGCTGAAAAAGATTGGGAACCGTTGTCCTAAGGCAATATAATATACCGTTTTGTTGTGCATAATAAAAAATACCTCCTGGTTTTGCCAGTTGTCGGACATCTGTTTCTGCAGGCGCTCGAGCTGCTTGTATGTCGGTTCACCGCCGATGTAGTCGCGCTTGCTGCGGTTGTGGTTGCGGATCTCGTGCTTGCGCAGGTCTGATCTGTGAAAAAACCTTAATTTAACACTAGAATACTACGTCACCAAATGGCGTAGGCCCGCCATCTGCCCATAAATCAATTTCTCTGATGGTACCATCGAAGAAATCGATTCATATAAGCAGTGCCGTAAATAGCCTTTTTTGCGCCCTGTGCGAGCTTCTATATTATATTTTTTAACCGACTTCCAAAAAGGAGGAGGTTATATGTTCGGCTGTGGAATTTTTTTACTACATTGGGTAACATCTCTGGGGCGCAGCGGGAACTTATCGGGAGCAATTCGAAAAATAAGGATCAGTCTGGTCTGGCCATTCTTGCGCCCCCCAAAGTCTACGCCCTGTGCCTGGGCACCGGTGGCACCGCTCTATTTACGGCACTGCATACAGGCAGTTTACGGACCTACGCCATTGGTCGAGTTATGTCAATTCAATGTTAGTCGAGACCATAAAGTTAATATACCTAGCGGAATAGAGCAATAATATCGAGCTGTCAAACGAAACCGAAATTGGTTCTCATCTGTGTGAAAACTATGTGTACGTATACACTTACACAAGCATGATTGAACATGAATTCTATGAGATTAAATTGTCAACGTGCGGCACGTGCCGACTGGACGTCAAAAAAAAGTGCTGCTGTCATGTATCACACGTCTCTTTTTACCACGCAGTATTACTGATAGTGATATCTCTCTTGCTCAGGGCTTTGTTTCTCTATAGTCTATTCCGCTAGGTATATTAACTTTATGGCCGAGACTCGTGACCTGTCGGCTGGGTTTAACATAACGTGAGCAAATTACGTTGGTCCTGTATCTGCCTATGAATAAACTTCTCTGATAAGTAGTACTTTTCATGTGATAAAAAAATTACGTTCGGCATCTACACTTTCTTGACAAGCTGGCTATGGTTGATATTACGTACTTGTAGCAGAAGTCCCGTCCGCAGGCGGCGCAGGTGTGCTTGATGTTCATGTGCGCGGCGTCGTGGTGGTCGCGCAGCGCCGCGCCCGTGCGGAATGACTTCGCGCACACCATGCACTGACACACATTATGTAATATGGTTACAGTTCAAAGGCATATTAAGGCACAAAACTTCAAATAATATATCAAAAATTGTACGCAATTCTGTGCCCAGTCTCGTCATTAAGACTATAGTCATTATCATTACGACACCCAAGTAATAAAATATTAAACTTCCCTACGCAACCAATAATTATTATTAGTTAGTAGCAAATCCACTCTTAGTAGTCTTTGTTGCTACAAAAAATATACCCCATAAAGATGAAAGACGTCACAAAATGGCGGCTACTGAATACTTCAAAATTGTAAAACAGTTTAAATACCTTGAACTGCTTCTCCTGGTGTGTGAGCTTGTGTTTATTGAGGTTTGAGGGGTTGACGAATGTGGAGGGGCAGTGCGGGCACTTGTACGGCTTCTCGCCGGTGTGTGTGCGCATGTGCATCACCAGGTAGTACTTGTGCTTACACTTGTATGGACACAGGTCGCAGAAGAAGTTGAATGTGTTCGTGTGGACTAGCCTGAAAATATTTACTCGATTAGCATAAATATTTAGGGCGTTCGCTGCGTTAAGCGTGCGCCCGGCGCGGCCACCCGCGAGGCGTGCTTGTTTCATGTCATCCCATAGAGCAGCGCTGCGTTGAGCGGGCCAGCCACAGAAATAAATCAAGATAGAACGGCGACGCGCGTGCGTTGCTAAGGAATCGATCGTGTCAATTTTTGCTTTGCATTTAGTTAGAACGAATAACTTACCCGTGGAAAGAAATACCTCCTTTTGACCGATTCACTTTCGTACTTCTGTTTTTACAATTAGACACTGCACAATAAGGCATTTTTGCACAACCGCTCCGGTGTAATCAAGTCGAGACGTGCGCGCTGACTAAATGAATGTTCAACAAATCTTGCTCACTTGTGCAAGATTGAAACACGCGTATTCCACCCGCTTAGCCTATAGCCTTAGCTCTATCTTGATTTATTTCTGTGGGGCCAGCCGTCGCACGATTACTCGTCGCAATCGTAGAACAAAGACGGATCTGCAATTTAGCCATTTTACAGGAGAGCCCTTCAAAGATTTTGTGTTGTATTTTGTTTCATATTTTTAGAACTAGTAATTTAGTTGACGTGAAATTTGGGCATGTGATTTGGTTTTATGAATTTTATAATGTGATTCACAGTACAAATACTTAATTTGTGTAGTTTTTTTAAAAAGTCACATCAGTCGTTATTTCCTGGAGTATAATGTGACGTATGTAATAAACCGACGTTATTGTATGGAGTTTTGTTTTTAGATTTATGACGGTTGAAACTTCCCGTCAATATTCTAGGGATATGTCTTTAACTTTATGGTCGGTTTTGAAAACTATAGGTCTAGGAAATGGAATAAAAACATTTATTACTTTCACAACAGTTTTTTTAGTAAGCTTAGTAAGAAATAACAATAATATATAATCAAATTCTTGATGTATTAGAACTTTTTAAAAACTTAATGATCTTAATTCCTCTACAAAAAATATTTTTATATAAAAACAACACATATTTTTTTATAAAACAAGGGGGCAAACGAGCAAACGGGTCACCTGATGGAAAGCAATTTCCGTTGCCCATGGACACTCGCAACATCAGAAGAGCTGCAGGTGCGTTGCCGGCATATTAAAAGGGAATAGAAGAGGGTAGGGAAAAGAATAGAGGAGGGTAGGGAAGGGAATAGAAGAGGGTAGGGAAAAGAATAGGGGAGGGTAGGGAAAAGAATAGGGGAGGGTGGGGGAGGGTAGGGAAAAGAATAGGGGAGGGTGGGGGAGGGTAGGGAAAAGAATAGGGGAGGGTGGGGAAGGGAATAGGGCCTCCGGTGAACTCACTCACTCGGCGAAACACAGCGCAAGCGCTGTTTCACGCCAGTTTTCTGTGAGCCCGTGACATTTCTCCGATCGAGCCGGCCCATTCGTGCAATATAAAAATAAACGTACATTATTATACGGTACAATATATGTATATTTAAAAATAAATATTATTATGAAAAAATGCTATAACTTCTATAATAAAACAACAGTACTTGTCTAAACAAGTAAAATACTTATTACAATAGAGATAACCGTTTTGTGGTAAGATTTTTAAACCTAATATGAACTCATCAGTCTTAGTAAAAATACTTTAATACTTCATCATCTTCAATAACTGAAAATATTCAAGATTATTCTCAAGTGTTAGTACCCAAAACTCCAAATGCATCACCAGTAAAAAGACATGCAAAATGGGATGACCCGTTTTGTTGCCAACATGAAACTGATGATTATTTCTGCCCTTCTGTATCTACTATCTACGATCCTTGTGGTCATTACCACAAGGATCTGCTGAAATATTGTAGTATAAAATATGTATGTAATAATATTGTTTTTGTACGTATTTTTTAGCGGAGCAGACACCTATAACGCCATTGCATTACAGGAGTCTGCTCCGCTAAAAAATAAATGTAAGTGCTAGGTGCCTACCTAGAACTTACTTTTTTTTCTTCAAGCAGCAAAAATTATTTAGCCAATTTGTTATATTGTGTACTCTTAGAATTGAACCTGATAAACCCTGATTGTCCAGCACTGAGCAGGCTGATGATGATGAATTATAGCTAAGAACACTCTCGATCATGTCAGCTTTTAAACAAAAAAAACTAGATCAAAATCGGTCCACCCGTTTGGATGCTACGATATACGATATATTATCTAGTACTTTTATATAGCGCAATATTAAAGTGATTTTCTTTTATTTAATCTATCCACTTTTACCACCACAATTAGTCTAAGTCAATAAGACTAACAATTATATATGTCGCAGGGAAAAGAAGATATCAGGGATATCCCGAAATCCCTAGGGATATCACGAAATCGCGGTAGATACCGAATATTCTTGTTTCTTACGTCTTCTTACTAAACAAATCTAGTGATATGTCATTTCACTAAACTAAATCTAGTGAAATGTCAGAAAAGCGGATACCGCTGAATAAAAATCGAGCTACGCATTTCTCTCGCTCGCTCTAATACCCTATCACTATCTTATGGGGGCGACTAACCCTAAATTGACGATTTTATAATTCATTTTTATACTTGAAAATAAGCCCCGAATCGTTTCATTTTGTAGACATAGGTACTACATTATATTTCCGAGAATCAGACCTAGCAAAAACACGATATCTTAAAATTTTCTCGATCACAAAGATGCATCTAATTTTCACGAATTTTTCATATATTGCCATAACCGTGCATTAAACTAAGTTAATATTTTAACACATTGTATAAAATTCTATCATTGAGGAACTGACCCAGCGGATTTTTTAAATGTTACATATTTATCGAGTTATTAGGAAAAAAATAATTTTCTTTTTATTTAAATTAATCCGCGTCCTCCTTTTTCACCTGGCATATAAAAGACGGGCGTGAGTGTGAAGAGAGAAGGACGATTTTTTGCGTTAGTCGCCCTCTTAACGCGAATGGGGCATTATCAGCGTGAAGTAATCTTATTATCGGTATTGAGTTATTAATATCCCCATAATATACATTTAACAGGCTATCGAACCATGCAAGTAACATGCACGTAAGTCTGGAAAATATTAAAAAATGTTAAAACTCGAGAGTCGTAAAAGGTGATATTTAGAAAATCGCATTCAAACTTAACGTACACGTAATAATTTAACGACTAAAATCACACGAGCCGCGCCAGCTCGAGCGACGCATTTGTTTCACTCCCACTAGTGCCCGTGTGGGTATTAGAGCGAGCGAGAGAAATGCGTAGCTCGATTTTTATTCGGCGGTATCCGCTTCTCTGACATTTCAGTAGATTTAGTTTAGTGAAATGACATATCACTAGATTTGTTTAGTAAGAAGACGTAAGAAACAAGAATATTCGGTATCTACCGCGATTTCGTGATATCCCTAGGGATTTCGGGATATCCCTGATATCTTCTTTTCCCTGCGACATATACAAAATAAAAGCGGTTATAGTGAAACATGCTAATAAAAACTTACATGTGACTCTTCAGCCTCGCGATTACCGGGAACTCCTTCCCGCAGGTGGGACAGCGATGCAGCATATCCTGTTTGTGCGTGTGACGCATGTGCTGCGCGATGCTGCGGACGAGCTGCCCGCACACGTCGCACGCGCGCCGCATGCAGTTTTTCTCGCGCTTATGAGCTGACAACTTTGCCTGGAAGTCAAGGAAGTAAGTAGACACCATAAAGTTAATATACCTAGCAGAATAGAGCAACAATCTCGAGCTGTCAAACGAAACCAAAATTGATTTACACAAGCATCTTCCTTAGATAATAAATTGTCAACGTGCCGATAAGTGCCGACTGGACGTCAAAAAAAGAGTCCTGCTGTCATGTATCACACATCTCTTTTTATCACGCAGTGTTACCGATAATGACATCTCACTTGCTCAGGCCTTTGCATTGTTTCTCTATTCCGCTAGGTATATTAACTTTATGGTAGACACCTGAGCAAGCAGTTACACACAGCCAGTAAGAATTTAGCAGATTGACAGGTTAAATAATTGACCTAATGATGCGCTTATACGGCCTAATGATGCAACTAAAATTGCTCAACTCCAGGGAATTCTCGTCAACTTTGACGTCACAACTATGTCACAACTGCATCAATGAATTTGCGGCAATTAGCAACAATATTGAGCATTACAATATTGAGTGATGTGGTAATCGAATATTTGAGCGATATGACATTGAGAAATATGAAATAAATTGCTCCATATTGCTCCACTAATTGCTCCATTTATGTCTCCGAGCAATTATTGCCCGTGTAAGCGCTTCTTTATAGCTAATACTAACAACTTTGCCTGCAGATCAAGAAGAAAGTAGAATGGACAGATGTAGTCACAGGCAGTAGGAAAAACAAGCAATGATTGGTGCAATAATATGAATTTCAAGAAAGTAACATTCTATTAAGAAAATGTATTTGCTAAGCCCAAAGTTCTTTTTGTCTAGTTACTTAGAGAACTATTGGTAGACATCATGTAGACATGAGCGTAGCCACACTGGGGCAAGCTGGGGCGCTTGCCCCACCCTGGGTTTGACCTACAAGGTGCCTAATCAAAAAATATATTTTTTCTTATACTAACAACAATCATAATATCCGTGAAAGTTGACCGAACACGCGCATAGCAGCAGTCTTTTGAAAGTTAGCTGTATTACCGTAGAGTTTGCTTGTTTTGTTTCATTTAAATTGTAGTTCACTTAGTATTTATTTGTACAGTGCTGGTTGTTTTTTTTTCTATACTTAAATAATTACCGGGGGGTAGACTGCTGCCCCCTGAGCCCAAGGCTGGCTACGCCCATGCATGTAGACCCAAGTATTGAATTTTACTAATGATAATTATTGTCTAATTGTGAGGCATAGAGAGTTTTTTTTGGTAGACTTTTCTTCATACCTTGTCTGGAAATATGATGTCACAGAAAGTGCACTTAAATTCCCTAGTCTTTGCATCTTTCCTTTGTTGTCCCCTTTCCATTTTCTTTCTTAGCTCATCAGCTTTCCTCTGCTTTTCTAACCTTTTTGCATTTATTTTTTGTAATATTAATTGAAAATCATGTTTTGAATAAGGATAAGAAGTGTGTGTGGGGTAACCTTAAAAGTGACAAAAAAGGCCATAAGATCTTTTGTATAAAAGCATATGTATTTATTATCATTATTTTTTATCAATTATTAATATTTTATGAAAATATTACATACCTGAAGGATTAAGAAGCTCTCTAAACCTTTTATCACTTAATTCACAGTTTATTTTAAATTTAATAGCTTCTTTTAGGGATTCTAAGCATTCTGAACATATATATTTTGGAAGTGCATCTTCAGGACTAATCTGCAAATTAATAGTATACAAACAGAAATAAACAAAATCCAAACTTTTATAACATAACCCGTCGATTATGGAAAAACGAGACACAATAGAATTTCTATTGTGTCTCGGTCACCTGTGACCGTATGGGGCTTAATGAATTAGGGATGGTTGTAGATATTAAAATAAGTCTCTAATTAGTCCGATCTATGAAAAATTGTTGTCTTCTATAATTTTATTATTAAATTTATAAACCTATAATTACATCACCATAGAAAGAGTTGCTTTTTACACAATCTAAACTATGAGGTGTATCAGGTAATGTAAGCATACCGTGATGTTTGTTATACTCCTTATTGCGCCCATAATATCATTATCATAGATTTTGTAAGTTAAAGGTGTACATCCACCTTTAGCACATATTCTGCAGATCATATCGTTTGATAGACGGTATGCTATATTGCTGAAATATAGGAGAATAAATAAATAATCTGAAAGCAAGATATTAAATATTGAGTTGCTAAATAAACAAACAAAAATAGTATTGTAACCTGTCCAAGCTAAGCTTTTGCCAATGGTCATCTTCTGCTTGCGGTTCATATTTAAAGCTAGCATTCGAGTATTCCACTTTATTAAGTCTTCCTAACATAGATTTTGTTAGATAAACAGTCATGTTTACTTTTATAAACAGTGGGTTAGATGATTCACTTGTACAGCAGTAGGATGCTTATGAATCACTGAGTTCAATTATTTTAATCACTTTATAAAAGATCTTAGAAAAATATATTTATGATACAAAACAAATAAAAATAACATTGAAATACTAAAAACGTAGGAAGACAACACTTCTTCTACTTCTTATTTTGAACCATAGATAACAAAATAAACGTCGTTTACATATTTTATGGCTTCTATAGCCCGTCAAAAAAGTCACGACATTAATAGAGTCGCCACTTGTTTCCGGTGTGGCCTCTTATGGCCACACTGTATCCAGTCACTATAAAAGATTTTGATACTTCATATTAAGTACAGTGTAAAAATACGTAAATATTAAGATTTATATATACTAGCTATTTGACCGAGCTTTGCTCGGATTTCGATAAAATACGAATAAAATGACATTTTCTAAAAATGATTCCTAGCTAGATCGATTTATCGCCCCCGAAACCCCCTATATACTAAATTTCATAAAAATCGTTGGAGCCGATTCCGAGATTCCAATTATATATTTATATACAAGAATTGCTCGTTTAAAGATATAAGATAATGTAGTTAAGAAAATTTGAAATAATTATGATGTAGTTATAGTGTGTTTAATTTACGAAATTACAAGAAACAATCTAATCTGTGTAAAGTATTATAATCTTAGTATATGTCATAGTCTGTCTCTGTCAAGAAAGTGAAGAAATTAAAAAGTGACAACATCGTAGCGTTATCCCTTTCAAATCAATCTAAGAAAAAAGGGATGACATTACGATGTTTCCACTTTTTTAATTTCTTCACTTTCTTGACAATATAAAAATGCAATAACTCGATTAAACGGTTAAGCCGATGTGGCTTATTTTAGTCTTAAAATATTCCTGGAAGTCCAGGGAAGGTTTACAAGTGACACGAAGTTCACCGGGACATCCAGTCACTACTGAGACATATTATTATGAATTTATAGCACCTGTTATTTAAGTACCCTCTCCCTGAGAGCTGCAGAGCTACTTTGACTGCCAGTGAAAGCCGAGAGAAGCTCACTCCTTTTTTATTAAGGAACTACTTATTTAAGAAAATACAAAAAATAAATAAATTAAAAACACGGTTTTGTTATTTTAATAAAATATGATCATCCAAATATTCTACAATGCAGCCGGAAACAGAATCATCGCCACTTTCTAGGTCCATGTAGTTACAGCAGTGGTGTCACAGTGAAGAGGGCGATTCTTGTATTTATTTTCAGTGTTTTTTTCAAAATGATAGCATAAATTCTCCCAGTCATTTCGGTTATTTCGTTAAACGCTTTTTCTTTTTTGAAATTCTCGCGTCCATATTTCCGATTCTGATCGCTCAATCACCATAGTAGCAGATGGTGATTGAGCAATCAGAATCGGAAATATGGACGCGAGAATTTCAGTAATATTTTTCAATTTTACTATGTTTCTTCAATGAAAATCTTCAAATTTTCAGCACTTATGACACGTCTTTCACTTTAATTATTCATATTAATCACAGTAACATGTAGTTTTCACATTGTAAAACTAAATTTAAGCAAATTGAAAATCTTTGTTTTGTAAATTTTATGTCATAGAGTATTGATACAACAAAGGGACAAATGTCAAAAGAGTGTTGCTATTGCTTAAAAAAAAGTTTCGCCTCCTAGACATTCTTGACGCACTATACCAATGACTATTGACTGGTTTAGAGGTCTTTGGGCACCCTTTGCCTGTCCCGACCAGTACGAATAAAAAAAAAAAGGTCTTTGGGTGGGTACCTACTTCATAGGTACTTGCCAGGGCCCACGTCGCGTCGTCACTAATGACTGACCTCCATTACATTTGCTCCGCTCTGTGGTAACTGGTAACTGGTGTGCCCACTTCTCTGCCCGACAGGGTTGAATAATGAATGTAAACGGCCCTTAATAGTGTAAATTGTTGAATACTGTCTGTCAAGAAAGTGAAGAAATTAAAAAGTGGCAACATCGTAGTGTCATCCCTTTTTCTTGATTTGAAAGGTTTTTTTTTTTAATTTATTGGGAGCTGGAAACTTTGAAAGGAATGCCACTACAATGTTGCCACTTTTTAATTTCTTCACTTGCTTGCCTATTTATTATCTGGAGGTTGGTAACACTAATTTTGAATTCTTGACAAGTGTCAGATTTGTTTATAAAGTAAATTTCATATTTTTATGTTTAGTAAATAATTATTAAATTAAAAATAGTGACGATGACCTCTCTAATATTATTAAAAGCTATGTTATTCGCCAAGGCTGTACAGAAAAGTAAAAAGCATAAAAAAGAAGACAAATCGTGGGTTACCCTAAATGATGAAAGTTCTTTCAATGTAATGCAAACTGAATGAAACAAATCTTGTTTTTATTATTCTAGATGCATTGAAGACAGTGACTTGAAAAATATGTGCAGAATATGCTGCTCAGAAAATGGAAAGATTGCTATATTCAATAATAAAAAGTATCCAAATATGCCTAAAGATATAACTCAATTTTCAGGAGTAGATGTGAGTATGAAGCAAAAAATAATAAAACAATGATATTAACATCGTCTTTGGCTTATTTTTGGTTTTATTTATATAATTTATTAAACTTTTTACATCATCCAAAATCATATTATGTTGCAGGTATGCAAAAATGATAATTTTCCTCAACATATTTGCCATGGATGTCTTAAATTATTAAATGGATGTATTAAATTCAAGTATATTTGCAATTTAAGCCACAAGAGGCTGTCCGAGATAAGTCCCAAACAAGGTGTGTATTCCATGTCTCTGAAGAGTCTATTAACAAAATGTAATTTGAGACAAAATTTATTATATTCTTGATTCCAAACACAATATTATATCAACTATAGTTGTTCTATACGTGATTTTATTATATTCCATAGAATGGACACACACAAAATAAATGTTTAAGTGTAATTAAATTTAGAACTAATGTTGTTTTCAGAAGCCATAGAAATAGTTAATGTCAATGTTATACCCAATGAAACAGAAGAGTCCTACAATGTTCCTTCCCCATCATTTCCTGATGATAATATGGAAAACTGGACATGTACAACATGCAACAAAGAATTTCAGGATTGTGTAAGTTGGTAATTTACTTTAAAAAAAAAAACAAATTATATCTTTTAATGTTAAGCATTAAGAAACAAATGTTATAAAAATATATGGCAATTAAGAAAATGAAGTCAGTGAATCTGAAAATTATCAATAATCCTGCAGCTGAAACCGGTTGACCAATTTTATAGGGTTCCGTAGCCAAATGGCAAAAAACGGAACCCTTATAGATTCGTCATGTCTGTCTGTCTGTCCGTATGTCACAGTCACTTTTCTCCGATATTATAAGAGCTATACTATTGAAACTTAGTAAGTAGATGTAGTCTGTGAACCGCATTAAGATTTTGGTACAAAAATGGAAAAATTGTTAAAAATTTTAGGGGTCCCCATAGGTACAACTGAATCAAAAAATTTTTTCATCTAAGCTATGCCTGTGAGATATCTATGGATAGTTCTTCAAAAATCATATTGAGGTTTCTAATATCATTTTTTTCTAACCTGAATAGTTTGCGAGAGAGACTCTTCCAAAGTGGTAAAATGTGTGTCACCCTAATTTCTAAAGTAGGGGCATGATAAGTCTAAAAAAATATATGATGTACCATCAAGGAAGTTGATTCCTATGCAATTGACAGACCAACGTTATTAGGTCGAATATGTCAATTCAATGTTAATTGTGATCTGTCAGCTAAGTTTGACATAACGCAACCAAACTACTTAGGTCCCCGATTTGCATAGGAATCAACTTCTCTGATAGTACATTACTATAAAAACTACCAACGAAAATTGGTTTGAACGAGATCTAGCTAGTAGTTTTTTTTATATTATGTCATAAATGGTAAACCTTAAATTAACTTTCATTAAATCTACTAAAACATAAAAATAAATCAAAAACCTTTTAATTTCATAAAAAATAAACCTTATTGTTGCTGCGGCACCCTTCATGGGCGAGTCCAACTCGCACTTGGCCGGTTTTTTGATTGTCTAAACTCTAATTGGTCTTAAAAGTGTCTGATTTTAAATCTGCACCCAAAATAGGTAATTAACTTAGGAATCTACTAAAGTCAATATTAGTAATTGGCAATTTATGTTACTTTTCAGTATACTTATAATGATCACCTATCGGAATGTATGGCAATATTAGATGCCAAGAAAAAACAAAATGCTGAAATCAATAAAAAAGCTTTTCTCTGTGATATATGTGGCAAAGCAACAACATCCAATGCTGGTCTCCGTATTCATAAGTGAGTACTACTTTTTGGCAAAAACTGTTCTTTCTCTTTGGCTTTTGAGGGTGTTACATTTTTAGATGACATATTATTGAGACTTGGCTGGTATGCAATGGCATAGCCAAATTGACATCATTATTCATAATAATATCACCAAATTGAGATTGGTTGTATTTTAGAATACATAATATAAAAAAAACGAGGCTATACAATACTATAGTACAATATTCTTTGTGTGCCAATTAAAAAAATACATAATATGTCACTAAGTTAAAATTTCAGGACAATTCATGAACATGTTTTTCCACACAAATGTGATCAGTGCCCATACAGAGGGAAAACTGCAAATCTACTAAGGATACACAAGAGATCACACCTCGTTGATAAGCCATATAAATGTACACAGTGTCCAAAAGCCACATCCACATCCAGCAACTTAGCCAAACATATGCGACTTGCTCACACCACTGAGAGGTCACATAAGGTGAGATTCATATTATTATTGTAACCATTGCACAGACATAGAAATAAAAAGTAAGAAGGTAATATGACATACTTGTCTTCACCTTTTCTGAAATGTGTGACCAATGCCTAAGCATTAATATTGTGTGGATAGTAATTTATTCAATTTTAGGTTTTTACTTTTTATATTTAATATTTGTTTATTAATGTATGTACTTGGAGAATACCTCTAAGTAATAAATCCAACCTCCAAATGCTGTTGTGCCTGAGACAGATTATTTTAGTTCCAAGTTTTTGTAAAAATAATGATGTATAAATAAACTATTATTTCAGTGTACATACTGTGAAAAAGCATTTTTTTATAAACACGACGTTACAAGGCACATAAGTGAAGTACACCTGAGGCAAGGGATTGTTGAGTGCGATATATGTTTTAAGAAATTCAATACAAAGTAAGTTGCATTTTATATCATTATTTTACTACCCAACTTAATTGACTTAATGAATTAAGATTTGAGGCCTTAAATTAAAACTATAACCAGAATCATAAAATTGTTACAATACTTGAGACTGATTTTAGTTTAAATTTTCTAAGTATATCTAAAACCAATATATTTTAATATACTTACATTTGGTCTTTAGTCTAACCAGAGACCAGACATGTCTAACTATGGTATTGAATCTAAATATTTTAATTGAATCTACATTAAAACGAGATAAAAAAGGCGCTGATTTAAAGGGGCAGTTGTAAATAGCAGTTTTGGTAAGTTAAAAATTATAAATGGCACGTTTAATAACTAGTTTAGCAGTTAAAACTAAGCAGTAAAGTAAACAAAAATTAGTAGTAGCAAAAATAATGAAATGGATCATTGAAAACATTATTGAACAGTAAAAAAAATTAAATGCGCGGTAAAAATTAATGAATGAGTGGTTACGTGTGGGCAGTAACAAATCGGAATTTGTCAGTAAGAAATCTCATTCTAAGCAGTTCTTTAAGTCTATATTTACTTCACCAGACCTTCGCTACATAGAGCAAAGTCCTTTAAACAATGAGGCGGTAAAATAAAATAAAATGAAAAACTCGCCTATGGAGGGTTCCGACTTCCGTACCGTTATAAAGCGAAAGTAAGACGGTCGCCGGCTGCTGCTGCAGCACGCTCGCTGCGCTCGCTCGGCTCCCTCCGTGTTGTGGTCTAAGTTCTAACCTAACCTAACCTATTTCTGGAATTTCTTTATTGTGTTTGTTTTGGCGGGGGGCTGCGAACTATTTATCGAACCGCTCATTCCATCATTTTTACCGCTCATTCAGTTATTGGACTGCTCAATTTTGTTTTTATTAAGTACTCTCCATGTTTTCATTAGTTCCCTAAAAAAATATTAATAAAAATGTAATTTTATGGTAATAGTTGGGGAGGGCAAGAGGGGATTTCGGGACAAGCTCGAGCGTATCAAATTAAGCTTGTATAGGCTTCCGACATGTGTCTAGTTATCAATTATGATGGTACTTATAGAAATCAGATTTCTCATGAGGTGGGTTAATTGTTTTTTTATATTGAAACTAGCTGTCCCGGCAAACGTTGTTTTGCCATATAAATAATTTTTGGTATGAAAAATAGATGTTGGCCGATTCTCAGACCTACTCAATATGCTCACAAAATTTCATGAGAATCGGTCAAGCCGTTTCGGAGGAGTATGGCAATGAAAACTGTGACACGAGAATTTTATATGTATATTAGATGTCATCGGATCTGTCAGATTAAGATAGGGGATGCTTAATAGTATACCCCAAAGAAGCTTCCATATACTTAAAGCACTGACGATTCAAAGGTTAGGTAAGCCTGTAGGGCATTTAAAAAAAAATAAAGCTTCATATTTTCCTAACTATGCTTCGCAGATATTTTATTTTGCACTAAACTAAATGATTTAGTCTTTGTTGTCTAAAATATATTCATAATTTACCTAAATAAGCAATTTTCTGAATATATTTTCTTTTTCAAAACTTTAAAATGGCTGCAGTTTCTGAATCCACTGCTAAATGAAAAACGCTCTTATTATTTTTTTATCAGTTTTACCCCCTATAAAATGAAATACTTAACTAATTTGTGTATTTGTTACAGGCATCTTTTGCAAAGGCACACAAGAAAAATACATAAGATAAAAAGCGAGCGACACGGCCGCTTACCGTCTTACCTACATTGTACTGGGGAAACAAATTAGCTGCTATGATAGCTGTTTTGCCGCAAATTTATTCTTGATTGACTTGGCTCTTATTTTACATTAATGTGATCGATAAGATACCAATATGTATTAACAACTGTAGCTACTGTACTGTAATTGTAACTGTAAATTAAGTGATTATTATTATTAGTAACAGTCCATGTATTGCTCATAAAGTAAATAAAAACAATGTAAGTAAGTAATTTAATTTATAATTAAATAATTACTTAATACTAAGTTTTACCTATCTTTGCTTAATATTCATTAGGTACATGTACTGTATTCCTATTTCCTCTAACGGCCCGGCCGCACCTGCGTCTATCGTCCGAAGCTTCGTGCCATAGATAGGGCATCGAGACCGGGTTTTCCCGAAACCCGAAAACCCGGGTTTTGGGAATCATGAAAAAATTTCAAAAATGGAACTAGCTTTTCGGGTTTTTCGTTTTTTTGATAATTAATAAAGGCCAGACCTGATTAAAGGTATTTATAACAAACTAACATACAAATTATTTATTTTTATAACATATTCTATAGGTTTAATTATTTATATTGGTCATAATTAAACAAAATATAATATTTTAAAGTAAAAGTTTCGTTTTAAGAGCATTAAAGACTAATTGTCATAAAAATATTTATTAATAATACATAAAATTGTTACGGTACATGGTATACGGACACGTGGTGCCATCTAGCGACAAACCAGCGAAACTTACCGAGGGAGCACAGGCAACATAAATCCCCTACTCAATACTAGATGGCATGAGGTGCGCAAGTACATACTCGAACCTTCTAGAAAGGTCCAATGTTTGTTTACGTGTTTACCGTTTATTTGTTTGCGTGTTTACGTGTTTTAATTTAGACCTTATGACTGAGTCCATAAGGTCTAAATTAAATTCAACTTACTGCACTTATCGTAAGGACGGCAGTTTTATTGTGGTACATGCTCGAGCCTCCTAGAAAGTTCCCACGGTTGTTTACTTGTTTACGTGAATCGGGAACTTTCTGGAATTCTTCTCGCCATATAAAAAGCCGCAGGCAGGCCCGGCGAGTCAGTTCGATCTGAACGATCTTCGAGGCGACAACAAGTGATCAATAGTGAGTGAACCAGTGAAACCTGCGACTTGGCTACGACCTAGGACAGTGATAGTGCTTAGTGATTGGACCTAGTGATTAGTGTTTGGACTTAGTGCTAAGTGTTGTGACCTAGTGTTTAGTGCAGTGTTAATAAAGTCTTCAAGAGAGTCACCAGGTCTTTCTCTCCAAATCCTCGAACCCTAGCACGTAACAACTTGTGTCAGAAGTGCGATTTGGAGATGAGGGGCGCGCCCACTGGCCACGCCCCTGAGGCTCCGCCCACTCTGGGCGTGGCCACGCCCACTGGCTCCGCCCACCAGGTCACGCCCACTCAGGCCACGCCCATCGGGGCCCGCCTGCTCAAGCCCCGACCACTGGCTCTACCCACCTCGCCCGTAGCTTCTGCGGCCCCTCAAGTGGCACTTCAATTAGAAAGCCTAATTGGATTAATTCAGGCTTTGCAAGAGTCACAAGACCGCAAGCTCGGCGCATTGCAGGAGTCACAAGACTGCAAGCTCGGCGCCTTGCAAGAGTTTCAAAAGGCTGAAATCAGAGCGATTCGAGAATCACAAGAGCAACAAAAAGACCTTCAAGAAAAAGCGCTTGGAGCTATAAAGGATGTTAGTGACACGGTGACAAAGCTTCGTAAAGATGTCGACGTAATGGACGAACGCGTTACCGGGTTGGGAGTGGATGTTGAAAATGTGAAAACCGGCCTCACTGAACTACAGAAAAAAGTAGTGCGCCTGGAAACCACAGGAGTCGCGACGTGTAGTGGAAATTCTGGAGTGGCACATGGGCCAAGAGTAAAAGTGCCACCATACGACGGCACTACTTCTTGGAATGCTTATCGTCAGCAATTCCAAACTGTTGCTTCTGCCAACGGATGGAATGATGAACAATGCCTGACCGCTCTCACAGTTGCGCTCAGAGGGCAAGCTTTGTCGGTCCTAGAAGCGCATACAGGAAATGGGTTTAAAGACCTGATGGAGGCACTTGAATCCAGATACGGGGAGCGACACCTAAAAAACGTATTCCGTGCCCAACTGCGTGACAGAGTCCAACGCCCAGGAGAAGGACTACAACAATGGGCGTTGGAAATAGAAAAACTGGTCAGGAAGGCACACCCAGGAGCCGATTCCAAGATGATCGACACGAACATTGTGCAAGCATTTGTCGACGGAATCAGGGACCTAGAGGTCAGAGCTGCAGCGAGGCTACGTCACCACACCTCGCTAAAAGAAGCATTGGCGCATGCTTTGGAGGTCGAGGCTGTTCGCCGTGACATACGACAGACCCATAAGGTCCACGAGGTCTCTGACGTTGAAGGAGGTCAAGGCTCCCACGAAGAGAAGTTTTGGAGCCATGTGCTACAAGTGCGGTGAGAGGGGCCATCTTCAGCTCAACTGCCCGCAGAAGGAGACCCAGATGGCAAGGATGAAAAGGCTCGAGGAACAATTAGAGGAGCTGAAGAAGCAAGGAGCTTCATCCCCTGTCCGGGATCAGGGAAACGAATAAAAGCCAGAACTAAGGGGCGAGTACTGGCTGACGCGGAGGAAGCCCCGATAACTGTTATCTCCCAAGCATGCAGCGGGGACAGTCTTGTGATTCAGGGGACTATTAACAGGACGGATTGCAAAATGACTCTAGACACAGGAGCCTCTAGAACGATAGTGAACCCAAATCTGGTAAAAGCCGCAAGAAGATACGAGAGGAGAATTAACTGTCGGCTCCTTACTGCCTCCGGTCAGCCAATACCCGTCCTGGGAGAAATGTCAGTTACGATTAATGTAGGGGGATCCTCATACCCTCATGACGTTATCGTGGCTGAGATTATGGATGATTGCATCTTGGGTTTGGATTTTATGAAGAAGCACAACTGCAGAATTAATGTCGCTGACGGAGTTTTCAAGTGTGGCGAAAAAGAAATTTTCATCCTTGGAGGCGCCTGCGGGAAATTTGAATGTGTAAAGAAAGTCATAATACCTGGACGAGCGAAAGCTAGAGTGCTGGTGAAACTACCGCCAGCTGGAAAGAAGAAGTTAAATAGATGCGTGTTGATCGAAGACACACCTACCAAGACATCAGCTCAAAAACTGATGACGGCGAGAACCCTTGTTAGTGGAACCAGTAACGCTGTGGTCAGGGTTTTGAATCTTGGTGATCGCGAGATAAAGATTTGTTGGCATACGTTTTATATTTAAGGTTATTCTTTTATTTACTGTCTTCAAAAATTATTGATAGATTTATATATATTTCATAAAATACAAATACATTTAATAATATAATATGTAATTTGGAGGTGAAGCTTGTTGTAATACTTAATCTTGGCTCGAAAATCTTAATCCCTAGCTTTGATAAGATCCAATATAATATAATAAAATAGGAGATGTAAATAGTCGCTTCTATAAAAGTATAGTACGGCCATGCCCGTTCACTCGAGACTTGGTTGGGCACTGCCGTGACCGCACACTATGGTATTTAAATAGTATTTTACTGGAAAGGTGTTGGCAATCGCTGAAAATCATATTTAAAGTATTTTTGCATCGTTAATCTTTGAATTTTAAGAAAACCCGAAAAAACCCGGGTACCCGGGTTTTCATTTTAAAAAACCCGGGTTTTCATTTTAAAAAACCCGGGTTTTGAAATTTGGGTCCGGGTTTCGATGCCCTAGCTATAGACGATACTATAATTGGACGATATACTCAGATCGTCCAATAGTATCGTTTTTAGCGCGAAGCACTACGCATATGCGGCCGCGGCATTACTAATAAAAATATTTACACTACGAATATTTATTACAATATTTGCTTGTCTAAGTAGTTTTGGACTCCAAAAACCTTTGATAAGTCCTATAGCAAAGAGAGAACAGAACTTTCTTTCTCACTCTCGTAGACGTGTTGTCCTTGCTGTTTTATTCACAGAACATACTCACGAGTCACGGAGTGGAGGGATCCGGTCCAGTGCAAAGTGAAGATGAGCATTTTCAAAAAAAAAACGGCCAAGTGCGAGTTGGACTCGCGCAAGAAGGGTTCCGCAAAATTATTTTTTTCAAATGTTGGAGTGTTGGAGGAAATAAATTTTGAACTCATGATCACGCTCATAATGTATGGCATATTTTAGTGACAACATGGCTTTCAAATATCAAAAAAAAAAATTTTTATGTCAAATGTGTGCCTTAGGCTCTGTAGTTAAGGTTGAATTTGTTACTTACGTTCAATTTTGTGGTACATAAGTCGCTTAGAACTAGAATTATTTATTTTGAAACAACATTATATTTTTCTTATTAAAATCGCTATGAAAGTACCAAATAAATAAGGACATAATGTGATGACTGATGATATAATTATGGTATTATGTGTATACTGTATATGGATACAATATACTCACATGTACCAAGGGCGTCGCCAGCCGATGGCGCAGGGGGGGGGGGGGGCAAGTTGACTTTACCTACTACAGTCTACAATTCATACTTTACTCACTCTCTATAAATGAGAAAAGTAGGTATGAATTGTAGGTAAAGTCGACAGCACATGAACCTTTTCACTTGTACTACGAGCCTTACATCTATTACCAGATTTTAATATTATAGTGGTCGTTGCTTTTGCATTATATTTTGCAACGTTTTTTAGAGTCTCTAGGGGGGGGGGCAGCTGCCCCTCCCTGCCCACCCCCTGGCGACGCCCTTGCATGGTACAACCATGTGAGTTAAGACATTGGTGACCCTGACGTGGTAGTGATGATGATGATAATGAATGTAATTTGCACAGTAGCATAATATGCTTTCAGTTCCTAAAACAACGCCTATTGCGCACACACTTGGGCACCATAAAATTACTCCTGCTTAACTGGCCTGGTTTTATTAAAGCCAGATTGCACTTGTGGATTGCGCGCACACTTGGGCACTATAAAATCACTCCTGCGTAACTGGCCTGGTTTCGTTGAAACCAGAGTGCTCTTGTGTATTGCGCACACACTTGGGCACTATAAAATTACTCCTGTTTAACTGGTCTGATTTCATTGAAACCAGAGTGCTCTTGTATATTGCGCACACACTTGGGCACTATAAAAAAACTCATGCGTACCTAGCCTGGTTTCATTGAAACCAGAGTGCTCTTCACGTAGTCTACTCCATATCTGTGCCAAATAACATACAAAATTGCTTTAGTAGTTCGTGAGATAAACCCTTGCTAATAATTTTCCGTTTTAACCACATTTCCTCTGTTTCTTCGGTCCTATTAGTTTGCGTGATAAAATAGCCAATACTGCCGATCCACACTCGCGCGCTGTCGCGCGCGAGTGTGGATCGGAATTATAACAAGATGAAAAGAGAGAGGCAGTCTAATGAAAATTGTAACAACTTTTATTTGACGGTCGTCAAAAGTCGTCAATCGTTTTTATGCCCTTTCGTATTTGCAATTTATTATATAAATCGTATGTTATTTTCGTATCATAGATAGTCTATGGCGTATGGGTAGATTCATAGACTAACGGCCATTCCCAATATTTGATCTATCTCTGGTTTTGCCCTACTAGAGATAGGAATAACTCACATTAGACATTAGAGACATATTTTATGCATAGACATAATATATACTGTCGTAATTTTATGTCTCCTATCTCTAGTAGGGCAAAACCAGAGATAGATCAAATATTGGGAACGGCCGTTAATATATATGTTTATGCTCCCTCCAATAGTATTATTCCTTCATGATTGAGGTACTATATACTGGAGAGAGCCATAAATCGGTGTATAAGCGTCAAAAGCGTGTAATGTTATGTCCTACTTACTAGGACATAACAAAGGAGTCGGTCTGCATATTTCATGTAATAAAAGTGTTAATAAAGGTTTTTAGTGAACATTTAATGCTAGATATTGTTGAGTTTTGTTGTTCCGCTAAATAATAAACCATAAGAATGGTCAAAGAATGCCTCAAACACGCGGATTTAACATTATCAAATCAAATCATTTAATTCAGGCATCAGGGGCCCATATAACAAATACCTTAAATCTAACTTACATAATATAATTATATAATAAATACCTTAAAACTAACATACATATTTTATATATACTTAAAAACTAACACTGTCACATTTTGCCGTCGACGTGACTCGCTTCGTTCTGGAGTCTCCCCCGGAACCTCCGTTAGACTACATCCATCGGCCAGAACTCCGGCGCCTCGAAAGTCGACAGAAGATTCGTCGGTACTCTCACCACAAAGGAGCTAAAGTTAACCTTGTGGCAAGACTGCAGACGCTTGACCCTCAGGCGCAGTGTCGTCTTCTTCTGGATGTAGTCCACGACATCCTGGACCTCCATGGACCAGTGCAGGCGGGATATGTACAGGGGCGTCGCGGGGACCTCGCTCCGCAGACGCAGCTCAGGTACATATGGTGCGGTGCCGCGATGGTTGCGGGCGGCGGGCTTCTTCCTCCTCTCCACCAGTATGAAGCCCTGCTCATCGCACCTCCTGCCTTCGTCCTTGCCAAGCCGAGAAGATTCCACCTTGCGGCTGTTCGTAGCCTTGCGGCTCTCAGTCTCGCGATTCTTCGGAGCCTTGCGGCTCCCATTAGTTTTCGACGAAGGGGGAGGTGCGGGGCGACCAGCAAGAGTCGCAAAGTTTTTCTGAATCGCCTGAGGACTCGGGGTCGGCGCAACCGGGAGGGGAGCGGGGGCGGGGGCGGCAGCGGCGGTGTTCGTTGACCCGTCAGATAATGCTGACGGGCTAAACGTGCTCGCTTGCGCGCCACGACGAGTAGTGACGAATGCGGCATCAGCATCAGGTGACCTACATATTGAATTACTGCTTTTTAATTGCGATAATTCAATACGTAAGTCACTGATCGTAGACTCTGATGCCTGCAATCTACCTCGAACTCCGGCCAGCTCCTCCTTCAGGAACCTGATGTCCTTCAGTAGGCTGACGACGTCGACGTGGTCCAATGTGACGGGTGGCAGCTTGTGGAGCTCCTTTGCCACAAAAGTCGGCACCTCATCAGGATCTTTCCGTTCCGTCTCTTCGTCGCGACGGCATATTCGCGCTCTGTCCGAGCGTCTCGTATAGCAGCTGCTTGCCCTTGCAAATCTCCTCGCTGGAGAAGGAGGACTTGCAGATCTGCATGATGCTGACCTCGTCCATAGTGTCGATGGCGTGCTGGATAAACGCCAGCAACTCGTTGGCCACGAGCGCCATGGTCACGTGCAGCGGCAATGTGCCGCGCGATTCGCAAAAATATTACTTTTGCTGCGTGTGTAACGCGGAGCACGACCGGTCGCTAACTCGACGCATTACACACTGAACATTAAATACGTATTGAACTGAACATTCATTACACATTAAATATGTTTTGAACAACGTTTTTTGGGTTTTTCAATCGGTATTTTTGTAAGCTAAAAAGATAATTTATAAGTTTATTAATCCCTTAATCATGCTATTTATGGCATTAGTGCTAAATATGTCACATCAATTAATAATTTGGCTATAAAAATTGCATAGCTTTTTACGTGTGTTTACGGATTCTCATCTCTTGAACTATAGTTAATCGATATCATGAATTATTTGACTTTCTTTCCTGTATCTTATCGTGCTTCAAAATAATGGATAAATAGAAATATTCAAGAAAATGAACGCACACTACTTGTATGAAAATAAGCACAAAATGGCCACGCGATGACGGGCTAAGACTACATCTATACTATAATACTTTATCTATGATCTAGACTTTACTATTACTAAAATATCTCATAATAGCATCTTATGAGTCTGTGACTAAAATGGAAACTCAAAAGTCAAAACTGTTTGACAATCAAAATAATAATATAGTTTTGACTTTTGTATTAAATTTTTACTTAATGTAATTGTAATTAAATAATTTAAAAATAGCGACGATGACCTCTCTAATTCTATTCCCCAAGGCTGCACAAAAAAGTAAAAAACAAGACAAATCGTGGGTTACCTTTTATGATGAAAATAGTTCTTTCAATTTAAAATGCAAACTGAATGAGACAATAATTCTTGTTTTTATTATTTGTCTAGATGCATCGAAGACAGTGGCTTGAAAAATATGTGCAGAGTATGCTGCACAGAAAATGGAAAGATTGCTATATTCAATAATGCAAGGTACCCAAATATGCCTGAAGATATAATTCAATTTTCAGGAGTAGATGTGAGTATGAAGCAAAAAAGGTAAAGGTTTACAAACCCACCCCAATTTTTTTGGTTCAATAATTATATGTCGATGGAGGTAGTGGGGCTCCTATTTCTGGGTGGTTCGCAAAAAAATTACCATGATGGCTAAGGCGGGATTTGCCATCTTACCTAACCCAATCAAGTCATGTTGAGCCAACATTCCTATTAATTACCTAAGAATTATAATCTACTATTCTTATACAATACTTTTGAAATGATAAATTACTGTCCCCCATTCACCACAGCCTTACGATGCTTTGAAAACACTAAGTAAGTAACATGTGAACACCGAAACATAAGACCTTATCTCAAGATTACGAGAATTTCAAATGCAAATATCTCCTAAACGGGGGGGAGGGGGGGTTCCAGGGGGTGAAAGTGGTACGGGGAGGTTTATCTCACCCAAAACATCCTTCCTCAATTCCCTTCCATGTGACCACAAATTCCTTCCATGTGACCACAAAAAAATTTGTGGTAGGTTTGTAAACCTTAGCCGCAAAAAATTATAAAACAATGTTATTACTTATTGGCATCGTCTTTGTACTCATTTTTGGTTAATTATCCCATTGATCGTGGAATAACGAGACACAATAGCTTATCTATTGTTATCGCGGCCGGATGCGGCCGCTTAGGGCTTCATGAATTAATTAAAATTTTTACAACATCCAAAATCATATTTTGTTGCAGGTCCGCAAAAATGATAATTTTCCTCAACATATTTGCCATGCATGCATTAAATTATTAAATGGATGTATTAAATTCAGGTTTATTTGTAATTTAAGCCACAAGAGACTGTCCAAGATACATTCCAAGCAAGGTGTGTATTCCATGCCTCCAGGCGCGGTCCAAAGGGGCCCCCTTCGGACACATGGGACATGACCCCCCCCCAAAGTTTAAGGTCAAATTGAAAAATCTCAAAAACTTGCCAAATAATAAAAGGCTAGATATCCCCTAACCACCACAGCATCCGACCTTAGATAGCTGTCAACCAAGAACTATCCGAGGGCGCAGATAAAAAAAAATATTATTAGTGTAGTGGCTAGTGACTGACCCCCCCCCCCCCCCCCCCCCAAATTTCAGGCTGCGACCGCGCCTGCATGCCTCTGAAGGGTCTATCAACAAAATGTAATTTGAGACAAAATTTATTACATTCTTGATTCCAAACAATCAATCAACTGAAGTTGTACATTTTACATAATATCCTACTAATGTTATAAAGGTGAGTTTGTTTGGATGTATGGATGTATGGATGTGTGGATGTATGGATGTATGGATGTTTGTTACTCTTTCACGCAAAAACTACTGAACGGATTTTAATGAAACTTTACAATAATATAGCTTATACATCAGAATAACACATAGGCTACAATTTTAACCGACTTTCAAAATGGGGGAGGTGTTATATTCGTTTTCTTATATTCAACGATTACTCCGCCGTTTGTTAACCGATTTACAAAATTTTTCTTTTGGTATATAGGGTATCATCCCAATTTGGTATTATATTCACAAAAGTGGTGATCTGATGAAGGATCCATAAGTAATCGAGGGAACTCCTCAAAACTTATAGGGAAACATGTGGTGACTTCGGTTTCGTGAGAAGTATTCTAAGCATATGCTACAAACAAGTAAGATTTTGCACCGAGGTATACCTGGTATACCGTGGTTCGGAAGGTGCTGAGAGAACTCCTGATTCTTTATAGATACAAGTTTGGGAGTTTCAGCGTTGTTTTAAGAACAGAAAGCATATGCTACTATGCAAATTACATTCATCATCATCATCATCATCACTACCATATTATACCATTTCATAGTAGTCACGTCGCCGGCAAAATGTGACAGTGTTAGTTTTTAAGTATAATATATAAAATATGTATGTTAGTTTTAAGGTATTTATTATATAATTATATGTAAGTATGTTAGATTTAAGGTATTTGTTATATGGGCCTCTGATGCCTGAATTAAATGATTTGATTTGATTTGATAGTCTTTTAGATCGAGACTCGAGTTTGTCAAGCGATAATTAAAAAAAATCTATACCTACCTAATATTATAAACCTAAAGAGTATGTTTGCTTGAACGCGTCAATCTCAGGAACTACAGGTCCGATTTAAAAACTTATCTCAGTGTTAGATAGATCATTTATCGAATAACACTATAGGCTATAATATTATATTATCACGCTAAGACTAATACGACCGAAGAAACTCAGGAAAATGTGGGAAAAACGGGGGAAATATTTTTTTAGGAAAATGTACGGTTTCTGTAAAATTCCTAATTTACGCGGGCGAAGCCGCGCGGGACATCTAGTTTTATTATATTCCATAGAATGTACAGTGGACACCCACAAATTAAATGATTGAGAGTAAATAAGAAGTAATGTTATTTTCAGAAACCATAGAAATAGTTAATGTGAATGTTATACCCAATGAAACAGAAGAGTCCTACAATGTTCCTTCCCCATCATTTCCTGATGATAATATGGAAAACTGGACATGTACAACATGCAACAAAGAATTTCAGGATTGTGTAAGTTGGTAATTTACTTAAAAAACATGTTATGTCTTTTATGTCTGTCTGTCTGTTACCTCTTCACGCCTTAACCACAGAACCGATTTTGATGAAATTTTGTATGAAGATACCGTACTTTAAGTCCTGGGAAAGGACATAGGATACTTTTATCCCGGGTAAATGTACGGTTCCCGTGCGATAAACGAATTTTGGCGCAACGGAGTTGCGGGCGTCATCTAGTTTAAGAGCGGGCTGTAAAATTTTGCTGTGTTTCCTAATAAGTATTAAGATCCCGGAAGACGATTGACTTAAATGAAATTGAGATTTATTTAATCATTGTATATTTATCTGATATTAGCCTAACGGAAAACACGATTCACTTATTTTGACTCGATAGTTATATTTTTCGAAATTATGAATATTTCTGTCCTTTTTAACAAATATCAGTTACACTTATTGAGTTACTATCATTATTCATACAATCACACGCTTTATAAAATAATAACTAAGTAAAGGAAATATTAGTATTGTACTTATTTAGTGTTTAAGTAATCATCAAAAAACAGTTTTGGGACTTACGACCTTTACTTTCGTGCTATAATGCGGGAACCGTTGTTACGCGATATTGTTCACTATTAGCTGCAGTGTAAAGCACACTGCTCAGGAGCATGATTCATGGAATCATTATATCACGATTGGAGGATAGTGGGGCTAGCGTGCTTTGATAATTTTGGGAGCCCGGTCTTAATATTAAATTGCAATTAAGAATGTGAAGTCAGTGAATCTGAAAATAAATAATAATCTTTCATCTTAAAAACAGATTGATCGACTGATCAATTTTTAAATCTGCTTTAAAATCAGATTTAAAAAATTTAAGTCTGATTTGAAGTATGCACCCAAAATAATTAACATAGAAATCTACATAAGTCAATATTAGTAATTGACAATTATTATTGATGTAATTTTTCAGCATACTTATAATGATCACCTATCGGAATGTACGGCGATGTTAGATGCCAAGAAAAAACAAAATGCTGAAATCAATAAAAAAGCTTTTCTCTGTGATGTATGTGGCAAAGCAACACCATCCTATGCTCAGCTCCTATTGCATAAGTGAGTATACTTCTCTTTTGGGTTGCGGATGGTACCACTCTAATACAAGCTCAAAGGTCGCAGTCAGCAGTGACATTGGGGCTACAACAACTTGCCTTCAGGACAAAAAAACTTCTCTTTGCGAGCTCTATTCTTTCTCCGGCTTTTTAGGATGTTACATTTTTTAAAATGTTAATATAATAATTAGACATCGGATTATATGCACGATCAAAGTGCCGAAATATGCACGGAAAAAATGGCCGAAATATGCACAAAATATGCACAATCAAACATCACTTACTTACCTATTATAAAAATGTATTCTTTTTGGAAGAGTTTTCCGTTGTTGCTCATAATAAATGCACTAATTTTCATAATTCCATTAAATCCAGGACTTTTTCTTCTTTCCTTACTTACAATCTTAGTGCCCATGGAAGTTAATTACCGACCTTATTCAAATTTTTTTCAAATGTGGCCAACTACAAAGAAACATTTTGTTTCTAGAAAGATATTGTACTTCGGGTGTATTGCGGAAGTCTTTAAACAAGGGTGGGCTACATATTTGAAGGATTTTGATCTATCATACCTCTGTTTCGTGGCCTCGGTGTGTATTATGATTGCTAGTTTGGAGACAACGAGGGCATAATATGGCCGAAATATACATTATCAACAAAAAAATGCCAAATTTTGCACTATCGCATTTGCATATGCAAGTATGCAAATGCATATAATCCGATGTCTAATAATAATACTACAACTTAGTCAAACATATTATTGAGACTTGGCTGGTATATTGCAATGGCATAGCCAAATTGGCATCATCTAAATAATATCACCCAATTGAGCCTGTCTTTTGACTTGGTTGTATTTTAGAATACATAATAGGAAAAAAAACATTTAACTCAGACAAAACAATGCCATCATGTTTTTTGTGTGCCGGTTAGAAAAATACATTAATAATTTTAATATTTCAGGACAATTCATGAAGATGTTTTTCCACACAAATGTGATCAGTGTCCATACAGAGGGAAAACCGTGAATCTACTAAGGATACACAAGAAGTCACACCTCGTTGATAAGCCATATAAATGTACACAGTGTCCGAAAGCCACATCCACATCCAGCAATTTAGCTAGACATATGCGAATTGCTCATACTACTGAAAGGTTGTTTAAGGTGAGAGCCATATTACTATTGTAACATATCTTTCATAGACATGAATAGTTAAAAAGGTAAAATAAACTACTTGCCTTAACACCTTTACTGAAATGTATGACCAATGCCTAAGTTAATATTGTGGATAATAATAATTTATTTACTTTTACGTTTCATTAATTTATTATTGCACCGATTCTCGAAGTAATAAAACCACCCTACAAATGCTGTTGTCTCTGAGAAAGATTATTTTAGTTACTTATGTAGAAATAATTATATAAATAAACTATATGCTTATTTCAGTGTACTGACTGTGATAAAGCATTTTTTTATAAACATGCTGTTACAAGGCACATAAATGAAGTACACCTGAGGCAAGGGATTATTGAGTGTGATATATGTTTCAAGATACTCAATACAAAGTAAGTTGTATTTATATCATTACTTTATTGCCCGACTGAATTAACTAAAGTAAGTACTTTACTATTTTTTAAGAAAAGGGGCTGGCATGCCATGTTACATGGCAGAAACCCTTTATTTAAATGAAGATTAAAAAAAAATTAAATTAATGAATTAAGATTTGAGGCCTTAAAGCCATAATTAAAACAACCAGAATCTTAGGCCGGTATAAATAGTTAGTACTCAAGATGCATCTCGGTCTCAAGACACGGTTCAGGCTCTGTTATTGGTTGGCTGTCAAAATTTCGACCAATCACAGAGCCGAATCGCTTCTCAAGATTGGGTCGCATCTTAAGTACTGACTGTTTATACCAGCCTTAAAATTGTAACAATATTTGAATCTGATTTTAGCTTTAATTTTATATCATATCTAAATGTGCTCCCTCACCGGGAGCATTCGCTATACGTAATGTTACAAAGTCGAGTATTACAATTTACAATGCGCACCTTGTAATGATACAAAATCGAGCATTATAATGCGCGCCTTGTAATGATACAGTGTATAATATATTGATAACTTGTAACAATTGTAATAACTTGTAACAACATCTAGCTATAGAATGCTCAAAGTCGAATGTGAATTACACGCGAATGTTCGTCAGTAAGGATAGTAGTGCTGTAATGTAATGCTCAAAGTCGAATCTAAAAATGTTACATTACACGTGAATGCTCGGGGTGAGGAAGCACCTTAAAATCAATATTATGTGTTACATGTTGGGTCTAAGGTACTTATTGAATATATCTTCATTGAATCAGAGACCACACATACAATTGAATGGACATTTACATAAAATAAAAAAATGTTAGAAAAAAATGTTCTTTTATGGTTAAATAAAGTCACTAATTTGTTTATTTGTTACAGACATATTTTGCAAGAGCACAAAAGAAAAATACATAAGATAAAAAGCGAGCGACACGGTCGCTTACCGTTTTACCTACATTGTACTGGGGAAAAAAATTAGCTGCAGCTATGATAGTTGTTTTGATCCGAATATCGATAAGATACTCATATTAACAACTGTAGTTTTTTTATATGGGAGCCCCTCCCCCTAATTATTTATTTTATTTTAATTTTATTATTAAACATTAAAGTACGAATATAATTTAAAAAATTGTGATAATTTGAACTGTTACTATTATGAATTACGAGCAAAAAAAGCCAAAAAATTCACGTTTGTTGTATGGTATTAATATTATAGGGGGGCTCCCCGGATTATTATTAGTAGAGAGTAGAGACTGAATTATATGCAACTAGCTGTTGCCCGCGACTCCGTCCGCGTGGACTTCAGCTTATAGCGCGCGGTGGTTACCGTTTCCATATAGGCATAGATACTGCAACGACATACATTATTGCAACGTTTTCCGCGGTACGCACACTTCAAACTTCAATTTTTACAGACAGACAGATACGTCAAACTTATAACACCCCTCTTTTTGCGTTGGGGTTAAAAACTGGTGTCTAATTTATGGAGGGTAGATGGAGGAGAACTATCTTATATGGGGGATATTTGAAAAAGTGTCCAGCAACTCCAGCTGTACGCAGTAAATAACAGTTGAAAAATCCTCCAAGAGTGGCGCTAGCTGCAGCAAAGGGTATGGAATGAATGTAGCCGTTGGTGACAAAATATAAATTGAAGTATATTAAAATATAACCTAAAATAGCTGAAATAAAAGCTGCTAAATGATTTAAAATTTACCCTGTTGCTACTGTAGCGCCACCCTAATTTAACGCATTTCAGCGGACACTTTTTACATACAGAGATAGTTCTCCTCCATCTACACTCCATAGTCTAATTTCAACACTTCACAATACTTCTTGAAAGTTCTCGAAAAGAAAAAAATGGCTGAATCTTTACCACCTCCTATAGAAACGAATTATTCGTACTACTTATTGGTAGGTATTACACGCATCTATATTATCACGATTCCGTGATAATATTGATGGTGTAATAGCCCGAATCGCAGTATCACAGTACACTTGTGAATCGCGTGATACTAGAATCATGATAATAATTATTATTGATGCGTGTAATACAACGGATACTATACTCACAAAGGTGTAATACCTGCAATTGAGGTACTGCCGCTAGTGTGACCTTGGTGACGTTCAGCGCCATCTATTATGAAGTATTGGAACTATCTTAATTTTAACAACATTACACAGTCATATCACAGTCTATGGAACTTACCTTAGAAAAAGAAACCCAGTACTAGAATCATTCTCAATTCGTTATAATAACTTTATTATCCTATTCGTTGAAATATTATTGCGTCTTTTTCAAATTGAAATGTATCAAGTTTTACATTCTTTTGCCCCGTTTTGTAGCAATTATTGATGGTATTTCCTGGTATTACCGATAGTTGTCTACCCATACGCCATCTAGTTACTAAAATAAAAACTGTTAGACAATCAAATAAAAAAAATAAAAAATGCCTTATGGTACGCCGCACGGTACATGTTGAAAAAAACGGCCAAGTGCGAGTCGAACTCACGCACAAAGGGTTTGGTATTGTTATAAAGCAAAAACAGGCCGGAAATTGTGTTTTTGGTATTGAAAGCCCCCTTAAATATTTATTTTATTTTAATATTATTAAAAATTATTAAAGTGGTATTGCCCAGCAGTGGGACACTGCAGGCTGCTTAGTGTTATAATAATAATAAAGTGGTATTAACCGTAGGAGAGCCATGCTTCGGCACGAATGGGCCGGCGAATGAGATATTCAGAGATGTTGTATGTTGTACGAAAATGATTTAAATAGGTTAGTATTACTTATTATAAACTATATGTACCTACTTGTTTTATCTTATAGTTTATTAAGGTTAATAATTAAGAATTACTCATTGTTTTATTCCTAAAACCAAAATTTACCAGTTGACAGTTGGTCGCTGTTAGTGTCCTAAGCATTAGTGTCCTAACCCACAAATTTTTTTGTTGATAAATTTTGAATGCAGTCTTGTTCTAAATCATCTAAAGAACATAACTGCATTCATAACTCAATACGTAATTTTTATGTAGGTTAGTACACGAATGTTTAACAGCGTCCACTGTTATAGTAAAACCTAGCATATTAAACCGAATTGTAATGGTGAATGTTCGAAAAAATCCTCGTATTTTTCGAAATACTTACATTTACTAAATCATGTCGGTAAATCCTAAGATTTACCGAAGTTCGAGCTTTTACAGTAACATAATATGTTACTGTAAAAGCTCGAACTTCGGTAAATTATATATTCATGTGTCACGAATGCAAAATATAAAACCCATCAAACGACTGCAAGTTGCTAATCGGCCTATCACGAACCAGATAAACCGTTATATTTCAGCAATAAGCAGGCTGAAGATGATGAACTATAGCTAAGAACCTAAGAACACTCGATCATGTCGGCTTTCAAACAAAAAAAACTAGCTATCAAAATCGGTCCACCCCACAGATTTTTTCCCTGTTCTGAGGTCCACCCGTTTGGATGCTACGATGCCATAGACAGACAGACACGTCAAACTTATAACACCCCTTTTTTGATCGGGGCCCGATTGCTGTCAGTTTTACCACAGTCATGGCTGTAACCAGAGTAGACAGAATTATAGAGTATACCATAGACATAATATATACTGTCGTAAAGACCACCTGACAACTCGAAAATGCGTGACCATTTATGATCTGTCAATGTGTGCGTGTGCTAGTGATGTATATTTTACTATCGATAGTATAGTATTTTGCTATCGATAGTTTAGTCCGTTCGAGTTATTTTACCTGAGTTTCTATAAGAAATAAATAATATGCAACTTTGATAGATTTGTATTTCAAATTAGGTATCATAAATTTTAATTGGCAAAAAAAGGTGACGATTGAAAAGTAGATACACATTTTCTTTTGGAATGATTTTTCAATCGTCGGATATGTTATGACATGAGGTTCTAATAGGGGTAAATAATTTACACTTAACACATTATAAAGTTACTTATTTATTACTCAGGTAAAATCTATCTGGTAAATCAGTCCTTACATTGAAAGTAAACGTTAAAAGTAAACAACACACATAGTATATTATATTTTATTCTTAAATTAAATACATATTATAAAATATGATAATATTTTATTACAATTATTTTGAACCGACTTCCAAACAGGAGGAGTCTAGACGTTCGCCTGTGGATATATTTTTATGTATGTTCAACGATTACTCCGCCGTTTATGAACCGATTTTCAAATTTTTTCTTTTGCTGTACATTGTAATGTTCCGAGTAGGTATCATGTTCACAAAAGTGGTGGTCTGGTGATGGAAACAATGAGAAATCGAAGTGACTCCTTGATATTCAAATGGGAACATATGGTCCCAGAAAACGTTCAAAATCTTTCGATTAATAAATTTAAAAAAGTAGTCAAAGAACGTTTTGTGCCAAAGCCAAAATGATTTCATAATTTTATTGATGGCACATCTTGGGAGTAGAATGCTGAATGACTGCTTGCAAGGCTACTTCTACATGACTTACAATAATTATGTATCTATCTATGTTTACGTTGTATAATTTTTAGTTACAGCATTGTAAATTTTTTTTTAAAAGATTTTTTTTTCTTACTTTTTTTGGTAAAAAGTGGGCGTGCGAGTTTCTTACGCCGGTTCTTCTCGTCGGCTTAGTTACCGAACCGGTGGTAGGCACCATGTATTCTGAAAATATATTTTATTTTAGATTTGTTCAGAAATAAAGCAATTTTGATTTTGATTTTTTAAAACACCAACTGTAAGTATAGAAAACGTTAAGGACAGCTAAAATGAGTAAAATTATTATTTTTAAACAAAAAATTAAAACCGACTTCCAAGGCAATGACAATAGTAATATTATACTTAAATGAACTAAAAAGTATTAAAAAATTCTTATTCTGTACTCAGTATTAATTCTGTTCTCAATCTTCATTATTTTGCAATCGGTACCAGCTAACCTAATCGCCAGTTCTCTGACAGAATAGGTATAACAGCAACTTATATACTTAGGGCTGGTACCGACTTCAAAATTATGAAGATTGAGTACAGAATAAGGATTATTTAATACTTTTTAGTTCATATAAGTATAATCTTAAATGAACTAAAAAGCATTAATTGATTATAATTGCTTATTTTTAATAATTGCTTCAGTGACAAGTACAACAGTATGTCAAACTTACTGGCACAAATAAAGTTGGGATAGCTCCTTTAGCCAAAATAGTATTTATTCTAATTTTTCTTTAAAAATTTTCAATGAAATGTTTGCCTACATATTGTTGAATTTTTCTTGGGATTCCAACCAACACGCCCAATTAATTTCAGCCATTTTCCTCTTATTAGAGGATCTTGAGGGAATCTGTAAAACAAATGATTATGATATATAAATATAAACCTTCCTCTAGTTTTAGAGTCACTCTATATTATAGTAGTTATATTATATTAGCTATATTATACTATACTATATTATATTAGTTAAAATAAGATAATATGTCCTTTTTAGTCCGTTTGTAAAATATCGATAAGCATATCGATAAATTTGATTCAAGCACTAGCGTATATGTAAGAAATTTTGATGAAAAATTTTTCTTCAAAATTTGTGTAATATAGGAACAATAGTACCTTTAGTTACGCAAAATATGAAAGTAAAAGGGAGGATTCACAATATTTTATTTGAAATAGAGAACTAAAGACCAGAATATAGCAAAAATAAACACATCGTAGCAATTAGGACATGAAGATTAATTACGGGTGAAATGTATATTTTTCAGGATTATTCCTATGATTTACACTGCAATCACTCACAGCACAAGTTATTATTGTTATATATAATAGTATTTGTTGAAAATAACATACGATTTAAATAATAAATTGCAAATACCGAAAGCGCATAAAAACGATTGACGACTTTTGACGACCTGTCAAATAAAAGTTGTTACAATTTTCATTAGACTGCCTCTCTCTTTTCATCTTGTTATAATTCCATAAAGGATTTTCTTCTCTCTCGCACTCTTTGTTGGTCTTTAGCATTATATTATGTCTATGGAGTATACCGACTTAGAACTGATGTTGAAATTTTTAAATTTGACATATTACGACGAAAATCGTCGCTAGGGTTGTTAAATTGTTACCTATGAATTTAAAACTATGACATATTCGCTGGACGTGTTTTTCTTTGGTCGTATTGTTGTTTGTGTTTTGGGCTTATGGCATCGCATGTGGCAATTAAAATTGTCAGAATCCAATTTTGAAATCTTTATTTTAAATATTTAAAAAGCCAGCGCGAGGCACATTCCGTTCATAATCCTAGTGAAACCCGACGAATTTGACAGATATTGAAACCTGTCCGTCTCTTTGCAGTCGAACTAGGTACTGGTAGTTATGTCTATTGTGCTGTAACTGAACTAACTTATAGATAACCTACCGTGTAAAATCGTGACAGACGGTTGTATGAAGTTGATTGACGAAAATCTGGATATTTTGATTTTTGCTTCATGCAAACATCAGTCACGAATTTTGAGAAAGAATATTATTTTCCCGCCATAAAATACTCGACACTGGCCATGGTTAAATAGCCGAAGTGCGAGATTAAGAAAAAAAAATATTTTGAATCTTTGACAGCTGTCATATATTTTGTAAAAATGGTAAACATTTCAATTTCCCAATAATTTTCATGTGTTTCTCACACAACTAAATTTTAATAACAAATAGAAGTAATAATTTAGCGACGATGACCTCTTTGATTATATTAAAAGCTATGCTATTTTCCAAAGCTGTACAAAAACGAAAAAGGGAAGAGAGAGAACGCCATTCGTATGTTCCTTTTTCAGTATTTTTGATTATTTAGATGATAAGAAAAAGAAATAAGTACAGTTATCATTATTCCAGATGCGTCGAAGACAGTGCCATAAATATGTGCAGAATTTGCTGCAAAGAAAACGGAAAGGTTGCTATATTCAATAATGTACAGTATCCAAATATGCCTGAAGATATAACTCAATTTTCAGGAGTAGATGTTAGTATAAAACAAAATATATATTATAACTTTTTCTGTAGTGACAGTAGCATTATTTTAGTAAGAAATTATGAAAAGCAGCATTATCCATACTTTAATACAGGTTGTTCATGTGAACACCGTTATCCCTAAAACCATCAAATGAGCCCGTCGAATGAACCCGGATCGGCAATTTGTATAGGTATGACGACAGATTTTTCGAGTTCCCAGCATTGTTCTCATAGAAAAGATTGTTCATTTTGCAGGGCTCATTTGATAGTTTCAAGGATAACGGTGTTCAACCGAACAACCTGTATAATCAACGCAAAAGTGTGTGTGTCTATCTGTCTGTTACCTCTTCATGCCCAAATCGCTGTACCAATTTACCTGGAATTAGGTAAGTAGATACTTTAAGCTCTGTGGAAAGGACATATTATGTTACTTTTTATCCCGGAAAAATGTATGATTCCTGTGCAATAAACGAATTTTGGTGCAACAAAGTCTCAGGTATCATTTAGCGATGTATGAAATAACAGTCCTTATTATCTTTTATTTTATACATAGCTAAATGATACTTGGATTTACATAATTGAAGTCTGACTGATCGTTTGTAAATTGCTAACATCTAGCCAAAGTCATTTGTTACAGGTTTCCAACAATGATGATTATCCTAAACATATTTGTAATACATGCCTCAAACTTTTAAAAAAGTGCATCAAATTCAGACATCTTTGCAACTTAAGCAACAGGAGACTTCAAGAGTTACAGGCTGAATGTGGTATGTGAATGTTGTATCAAATTAAATGTCTAAATAAATAAATTGTTGTTCCACACATAGTAAATAACCGACTGGATTTCCCAAACCGCTTTTTTGCGCGGCAAGGCTGAAAGTTCTTCATTTTTTATTTTAAAAACATAATGCTTATAATATGGCCCCATCGTTATTTTTAAAAAATAATTATTATTTTCCAAGATAATAAACATAAATAGGTGATTTCCAATTTTGGTGGCTTGTCGTCTACCTATTTCACTCAATATCTAGACCGATTTACAAAAAACACATGTTTAGGAAGTGGCTGTGGGCTGGGTCGTACCAGTTTCCAGCCAGAAATGATTCAAGAAAACCGTTTTATCACAAACCCCCGATTTTATGCAATTTTGGTGTACTTAAATTATCCTACTTGTGGCAGTAATAATATAATGTTGTTTGGTTTGTTTATAATTAAGTTAAAGTTCTTTAGTGCATATAGTTTTTTTTAAGGATTATTTTTCTCGCAAATTCCAATTTTGGTGAGTAAGAGGGTGTGTAAAACATTATTTTCACAAAATACCATTGATTCTTAAAGCATAAAAAATACGCCATTCACTTCATTCTGTCACAAGCTAACTCGTCTAGGTGCCAGTAGGTGTCATACCAGTTTCCCGTAAACATCTATCCCTAATTTTGGTGGAAACAAAAATTTCCACCAAAATTATATAAAAAATGCCAGTTGTTGAAATGCACTCAACCGTAGCTGTTGCATGCATTGTAACAAAAAATTACGTACCCAAATAAAGATTGGGCAAAATAATGTTGGATTACAAGGGGCGCCGGATTACTAGGTAATCCGGCGCTGGGGCCGGATTAGCAAGGGTCTACCATAGAGTATACATTATAGCAAGCTATAGAGTGCTTCTAACAAGGTATGAACTGTAAGCACGAGTGTGAACATATTTTCCTATAAGCGTCAAACGATGGCGCATGGAACATCACTAGACTTGCGTTATACGTTACTGTAAGCACGAGTGTGATCATATTTTCCTATAAGCGTCAAACGATGGCGCATGGAACATCACTAGACTTGCGTTATACGTTTGAGTATCTATAGAACTTCTGCTTACGATCGGCACAACGGGGAACGAGCGATGCGCGCGCTCTATAGCTTGCTAATGTATACTCTAAGGGGTCTACTGTATTGAAATACTTGAAAATGTATTTAAATATGTTTTTTAGAAACTACAGAAATTATTGATGATGTCAGTGAATTACCCAATGAAACAGAGGAGTCCTACAATGTTGCTTCTCCCACATTTCCTGGTAGAATCGAAAAATGGATGTGTACTACATGCAACAAAGAATTTCAAGATATGGTAAGTTGGTTATTAATTTTCAACTGAATATTTATCTTAAAATGTTATTACATCTAGCTGTACCCTGCAATATTAAACACACAAAATAAAATTCCTTTGGAACCATGGCTATGTTCTGCCTATGTCCTTTCCCATAGTCTACTCAATATCAAATTCTATCAAAATTGGTCCAGCCTGCAAGCAGCCTTTGAAACAAGTTGATCAACTTTTAGTCAACAAATAATAATTATTTAATTGGTCCTAACAGATTTTTTTTTCATTTTCACTAAATTTCATCAAAATGTATTTTTAAGTAATGAAACTAATTAACAATATATTTTTTTCAGTATGCTTATAATGATCATCTATCAGAGTGTGTCGTAAAATTAAATGAGAGGAAAAAACGAAATGCTGAAATGAACAAAAAATCTTATCTCTGTGATATATGTGGCAAGACAACAAAGTCTAATGCAAGTCTTCTTATTCATAAGTGAGTATGGTGTATACTGTATACTCACTCCTTTGAATAGTTATATATATATATATATATATATATATATATATATATATATATATATATATATATATATATATATATATATATACGCAGGCCACTGGTTAAAATAGCCGTTCAATCAAACAGCTAGCCCTTTGACTGAACAGCGCCATTCAATCACACGGCTATACGTCGTTTAGCCGGCTTGTTGACGGTAAATAATGTTTCAAATAATGTAATGTAATTATTTTTCTAATTATATACTTGGATAATCTTGCTGAAATAACAAAAAACAAGCCATATTAAAAAAGACAAAAGACGATGTCTTTTGACAAATCGAATTCTCTGAGATCTAGTAACCCTGACGTCAATACCTGTCAGCGTTAGCGCTCTCCATTGGCTATTGAAACCACATATGACGTAAAATAGGACCAATGAAATATGATAATGTAATATGCAGATATGATCAAATGATCATATATATTGGATCCTATATATGATCATAGAAATGATCATATATAAATGATAATGTAATACCCCCCTATGACATTTCAATTTGTCAACCAGTTCATTGATAATATTTTATGATAACATTTTAAACTTTCGCGTTGTATTATAATTATTAAAAGTCCCGATTAAAAAGTTTTAATATTTTATGATTGTTTATTCTATTGCAATTTTTTTTCAGGGCTATTCATGAACAAGTATTTCCATATAAATGTGATCAGTGCCCATATAAAGGGAGGACTATGGACTTGCTGAGAATACACAAGAGATCACATCTCATTGACAAACCATACAAATGTACACAGTGTCCGAAAGCCGCGTCCACATCCAGTAACTTGGCCAAACATGTGCTACATGCCCACAGCACTACCAGACCGCATAAGGTAATCTCTTTTAACTATCCATACTTTAATATTATAAATGTGAAAGTGTGTCTGTCTGTCTGTTACATCTTCACGCTCAAACCGCTGAACCGATTTTGCTGAAATTTGGAATGGAGATATTTTGAGTCCCCGGAAATAACACAGGGTACTTTTTATCCCGGAAAATGTACGGTTCCCGCGCGATGGACGAATTTTAGCGCAACGGAGTTGCGGGCGTCATCTAGTCTTTAAATAATCTTATCCATTTACCAAAGAGTAACATAATATATTATACAGTTGGCTCAGCAGTACAAATACTGCCGAGCTGTCGTTTTTAGTATTAGACGTCGCACGCAACTTCCTCCAGGAATTGTTTATTCTGTAATTGTGTAGTATAAAGTTCACACGGAGGATGTGCTTGAACGTTGCGTCAACGTAGCGGTGTCGCTTATTTTAGTTAAACCCTAAAAACGGAAAAAACTGTATCGTTCACACGATGCGTTGCAACGACGGCATGCTGTGACGATGCACGAACGATGTACAGCTATCGTACCTCGACGTAATGTGAACTGAGGCTATTATTATTAAGCTTCTCCCAGACAGACGCGGCCTGCGGTGGCGGTCAGTTGGATGACTTGAGAGTTCTAGGAACGACACAGACACACGCGGCCACGCGGTCAAGTCATCCAACTGACCGCCAGTCGCCACCGCAAGCCGCGTCTGTTTGGGAGACGCTTTATACTTTAGTTTTTTTTTATATTTAGTTTCCAGATCCAGAATATTTGTACTAATAAACTATGTATTTAATTTCAGTGTACTTACTGTGATAAATCGTTTGTTTGTAAACACGACATGACAAGACACATACGAGACATACATCTGAGGCAAGGGACCGTCGAGTGTAATATATGTTACAAGAAATTCAATACAAAGTGAGTACTTAATTTTAATTTTACAACCAAGCCCAAAACAGGTGAAAAATGTAGAAAATTTTCAAACAGCTTTCAAAACTACGAAGCCACCAGATGGCGCTTTGTGTGAGTTACCCCCAAGTGGCAACTGGCAAAATAAATAATCGAATGCGTGTTGGATTCGTATTAGTATTGCATGTGCACTATTATAAATTTTAGAATTTAGAAAATTATTTTATTTTATTTTTATAGAATTTAGATAATTAGGTAGGTATAACGTAAGTCTACCTACATGTTTAGGCTAAGATATAATTTGCGGAGTTTGGTTATGTAGTTTTTAATTTTTTGGTTATGTCAAGGTTTATGAAATTGGGAAAAAAATTAATTTGTCTTTATCAAAATATAAGCAATGAAACGAGTTAAGAGGCCGGGTACCATCGAAATTCTCATACATACCATAATACCAAAATCATTTTCTCATACGAAAATATTTAACATGTTATTAAGCAACTAAAAAATATTTTTTAGTGTTTAAATATTTTGTAGTAAATTTTTACGCAGGAACCTAGGTAATTACTATTTTAAGCTGAAAAATAACTCAAACATGTTAAATATTTTCGTGTGAGAAAATGATGTTGGTATTACGTATGTATGAGAATTTCGATGGTACCCGGCCCCTTTATTAAGATACATAAGAAATAAATAGGGATGAAAATTCTTCATCCAAATTTGACAGAGTTCTTTGTTAAATTTTGTTGAAGTATAGTACTAACTACTAATGGATTTTATTAAAAATGTTCTCTTGCGCGGAAACTACAGATTAATTATAATAGGTAATAACTAATATACACGAATTTCCTAATTTGTTTGTTAATTAATTCCAGAAAAATTTTACAAGGGCACACAAGAAAAATACATAAGATAAAAAGCGAGCGACACGGCCGCTTACCGTCTTACCTACATTATATTGGGGAAACGGATTATGCGGAGCAAAAGTGATTCGGCTATGGGACTGTGTCGGAGCTCAAAATGTGTATCAGTATACGCCTAGTAAGCAATAAGCATGTGTTGTTCTCTCAATTTTGGCGAAGCAGTGAACCGCTGGTCAATTGAGTTGAGATAAAAACTTAGTTCGGTTATCACTAGTGAACCATTGAACTGATTGAACCACGCAAACACGTCCATTCGTTATAGAGTTTGTTCATAATATCTGTCACCTGTGAGTTGTGACGTAGGTTGTGACCCAATATTATGCCTTCATTAAAACCTGAGGGAGCCACACTTTAAAACAAATAGGCTGATTCAATGATAATACCGGCCAGCGTTGCCAGACGTCCCGATTTTGGCGGGACGTCCTGATTTTTTCATCAAAATTAAATGTCCCGCGCGGGACAGGCTCAGTCCCGCTTTTCGGGGAAAGCCCGAACGTACGTGCAGCGTGCAGAGAAAGAAAGTTGCGTAATGAAGATAACAGTGTGGGATGTAGAGGGGTGGATTTTCTTTGGCTACTTTAGCTACCTATTGTCACGTAAACGTTATTTTAACGCAAATAAAGAGAAAAACATTAAAACACTTTTGATTTTATACCTTTTTTTACCTTGTCCCGCTTTTGACTGAAGAATCCCGCTTTTTCGCTCAAAATGTTCCAAAGTCCCGACTTGGCACAAAAAAAATCTGGCAACGCTGATACCGGCATAAAATCGTTTATGTTAATACCGGCATGAAATTTATATTTGGCTCAGTGCTCTCACACACTCGACGGAACGTTAGAGCGCCGCGCGACTGTCATTTGTATAGAAGTATCGCGGCTGCAGCGCTGCTGCCGCAGTGCTCGCGACGTAATGTGAAGGCAGCCTTAAGAACGAACCAAGAAAAAGTAACGAAAAACGATATAGCGAGATGCAACATAAAATTCTAATACTATCATTTAAAGTTTCATCTACTTACTGCTGCACTTTAATTATCATATTATCTGTAATTAAATTAAGATTTGACATAAACGCCTTATATCACCGGTCAAACTCTTCATTAAATTGAAGTTTAATTGTCATTAAAAGTCTCAATTGCCGCACTCAGAGGGGAATTAATTAAGGAAAGTATTTTAAGTAAGTTTGAATTGCGGTTTAACTTTGAACAGTACAATAATGTATTTTCAAAATCAAACCGCAATTCAAAATTACCCAAAATGAGTGTACTTAAATGTAATTAATTTAAAATTTTGACATAAGCCATACATTATCTGTCAAACTCTTCATTAAAAAAAAGGCTAAAGGCAGTTAGTGCGGCCGTAAGTCTGTAAGCAGCTTTTAGCGGTTTACGCTGGCAACTCTGGCGTTGCAAGTGAATTTATTGTTGGATGGTCTCGTCGTGTGTGCTCTTATAAAATCTTGCCACATTACATTCCGTAAAGGAAGTACTTAGTTTTAGAAATTAATTGCAACTACATATTTATTAATATGTAGTTGCAATAAAATATGACTTAAAGATATGCACACTGTACATAAAAAATCATATTTACTTGTTTACTTACTCGAATACATTGTATTCATAGCAATAAAATTGTTTTGTATTATTTTCTAAAGAAAGCAATAAATCATTGTAACAATCTTAATCGATTTTATTTCAAGTCACTGCACTATTCAGAGTCTATTAATTGATTACAAAAAGTAATATTAAGAGCATCCTAGTGTTTTCTAAACATTATTAACGCGACTTTGTTTGAAGAAATACATAAAAATGGGAGTATTTCTATACCTTTTAGTTATCGTTATTAATAGTTGTAACGCTTTCGATATACCGAGGAGTTCCTGTAAACCAAATCTGACTATAGACGACAATCACTACAATGTAACTCATACGTATCATGTAGGGGACTCTTTTCCCACCGATGCACATTACGACGATAAAGGGAATCTATTCTTTGTTGAAGCTGGAAGAAACGATCAAGGGTACTTCTTCAATATAAAAGTGATCAGAGCCAATTCCACAAAACCACAAGATATTCCTGGTAAGTGATTTATTTGCAACGATTTGTAATTTCAGAGAAATTGATTCAACAATGGCAAATGCAGGACCTACGTTTTTTGGTCGAGACTCGAGAATCGAGATATACGTCCAGTGACCAGTCGAACTGTAGTCGTAAGTCTACCAGAATCTGATGGCAAATTTTGACAACAGATTTTCAAAAAACATCCTTGATCATTGAATAAATTATTGTTATATTTGCATGTTTCACACACAGAATAAGCCGCTATAAGGAAAAAAAAAGATCAAAATGTTTTATTCTAATTACCCCGGTATTGCTTGGTACTACTAATATAATATATTCTGTGGTATTGCTAAAGTCAATTTAATTTCTCACTTTTTGCCATCAGATTCTGGTAGACCTATAGCTGGGTTTCAAATAATCCGACCAAATAACGTAGATCCGCCATCCTGTGCCTATGGCAGCAGTGCATAAAAAACCCTAGTTAAAGATGACCAAGTTTTAACCAAAATCCTTATTGGTAGGTTTGCCAGTTGGAAAAAGTTACTCGATTGCCATATCCAAAAGCGACTCGAAGGTGTATTTTGGGACGAGCGATGGAATATTCGTTTACAACTACGACACCGGAGAAGCGACCCTAGTTTCCGATCCGGGTCTAAAACTGAACATGATCTTTGTCGATAAAGACGGAAATAAATATATCACGGATAGCCCCGATGGCGTAGAAGAGTTGTATCTACTGGCCGGCGACAAGAAAATACGGTTTAGAAGTCTGGAAGCACTCGACGAATTAGCGGTCGACGATAGAAATAATTTCTACTACATCAAGGAGGAGAAACTTTTCGTTCTAAAGTCGGATTCGTCGCGGGCGAAATATATCGGTAATGTGGCGTACGCGGGGTACGCGCAAATAACCTTTTATAAGGACAACGTATTCATCGCGAGCGAGACACTAACGTACATACACGAGAACGACACTGGACCTTTAAAGTTAGTTAAAAACATCCCAGGCAAGGTGACCGCCGTGGCTTTTGATCGCGAAGGCAATTTTGTCTTAGGTATCCGCGGAAAATTCTTGAAATATTCCAATAGCAAGCATTGTAATCGCAGTCTAAATTAGTTAATACTTATTAAAAAGACTGTATATATTTATTACAGGCTTACGCCTAATTCAATGCCAGAGTTCGAGTTTACCTAACAGCTAATTACATGAGTTAGAATGAAACAAGCATTTTTATCGTCTAATGGTAACATGGTATGACAACTCGAAATTTGGTGTCAAGTACTACCTACTAATTTTATCGTGGTTTATTGTAATATTATGATTAAATGCATATTATAGGTACATACATATTATGTTCTATTTAAATAAAATAAATTTGTAAAAAATACTTACTTTAATAATCTCTTACAATAAATAAATTAAAGTTAAAACATGATGCTTCTTAATAGCTAAGCTTTACAAACAAAATTAAAGTTAAAGCACTTTATTACACCAAGACCTCCCATCTCCATTTACAAACACAAACATATTTTTATTCTTTTCTAGAGGTATAGTCCCCTTCGGATTATCGATTATTAAAGTTTAAGATGCTTCTATCTTGGCGCCTGTGTTTTGCGTGCTTTTGCGTACATTGAGACTGATAAATCGAGAAGGAAATGCCTTCTCGTTTTAACAAATTTAACAGGCAACATGGAGTAATGATAAATATAAATCTTGGATAAGAAGCTTTGCAGACGACGGGGCGGGGCGGGCTTTTTGTCCACGAACACGTGGACTTACGTCGGAGAGCCATGCTTCGGCACGAATGGGCCGGCTCGACCGGAGAAATACCACGTTCTCACAGAAAACCGGCATGAAACAGCGCTTGCGCTGTGTTTCGCCGAGTGAGTGAGTTTACCGGAGGCCCAATCCCCTACCCTATTCCCTTCCCTTCCCTACCCTCCCCTATTACCCTATTCCCTCTTAAAAGGCCGGCAACGCACCTGCAGCTCTTCTGATGCTGCGAGTGTCCATGGGCGACGGAAGTTGCTTTCCATCAGGTGACCCGTTTGCTCGTTTGCCCCCTTATTTAAAAAAAAAAAAAAGAACATGCCGCGCAGCCAGTGCCCACAGAACACCTGCGGGGCGGTCTTTTTGCCCGCCGTGTGCGTTGGTAATATAGGATTCCCTTTGTACTATCGTTCGCGGCGAAATTGACCGGCCCGCCCCGCCCCGTCGTCTGCAAAGCGTCTAAGAGTTGACACACAAAACAATATGTGTATTCTAATCTATATTGTTATACCCTTGGTTATCCATTATGGCTGGAACAGAGCAATAATTACAATGTAATTGAAAATAGATGTTAAATACAAAACAACTACAGATAAAATTCATACAGCTCTATTAAAGAAGCTTCAATACTAATATCATTGCTAGTGAACACTAAAAAAATATAGCATTGAGACCCTAAATACATCAATTCTTCACATTAAGTTTTCAGTGAAACAACAGTGCAAATCGGAGAATGGCATTGATACTGGTGAGCCACTCCAAAGATAAAGTTCATACTTTCTATCTACACATTCAAAGATTTGAAGATATCAACAATGTCTGCTAATAAATCAACAAAAATCGAAGTTGTTTATATTGTCTAAACATACATGGGTGAAAAAGCCCTATTTAAGCCTAAAACACGTTTGAGATAACAATTTTGTTTTTGTCTAACACATTTTAAAAACTTAAATTTATTTCGTGTATCAGAATATTTTTAAAACTAAGTGTCTATCATGGAACCTCAGTATATTTCAATGGGGCAATATGCTCTGAGAAATTATGGGGAATGTCAGAGGCTGTGCCTGTGAATTTGGCAAAGCCATTGGCTGACTGGTATTCGAAATAGTAATCTGTTGAGTGGAAGTCTGATGGACCAATTGCTGTCCAGATGGCACTAGCTGCTGCTGGGCTGACTGTTGTGCGGCCAACTGCTGAGCGGACTGCTGCGCCGCCGCCAACTGTTGGGCCGACTGCTGTGCTGCTGCCAGGTGTTGGGCTGACTGTTGAGCTGCTAGATGCTGGGCAGAATGCTGTGCCAAATGCTGGGCTGACTGCTGTGCCAAATGCTGGGCAGACTGTTGTGCCAAATGCTGAGCTGACTGCTGGGCTGCTGCTAAATGTTGCACAGATTGTTGGGCAAACTGTGACGCTTGATGCTGTGACGCTAGTTGCGGCTGTAATGCTGAAGTCTGCACGAGTTGTTGAACTGCAGTTTGTGACGCATTTGTCATTAGCTGCTGTGTCGGCCCGAGAGTCAGCTGAGCTGGTGTCACGGCTACAACAGTTTGCCCCCCACCCATCAGTGTTCCGGAGTCGCTGACTTGCATGAGTTGCTGCGCTCCAGCACTTGTAACAATTAATGCGCCAGAATTTCCAACCAGTTGCTGAGTAGTACTCACTGTGAGAATTTGGGGTGCAGGTGTCAACAGTTGTGCTCTAGAAGCGGCAGGGGCCAGTGCTAAATTTGGAGTAGCTGCAGCGGGCATGAGGGCCGGTATAGCACCAGCTAGACTAACCACGGGGGTGACACTCACGGTGGCCAGAGATACCGGTGCTGAAGTCCCGTGCCTTGATGTTATAACACATGACTGTTCTCCTCTCAATGAAGCTGTCTGTTGCAGCAAAAATTCATTCATTGATGTTAGTTGACCATTTTTTTCTGTCAAGTCTGCAACCTTATTTAGAAGCACACTAATGTTATCATACAACAACTTTATTTTATGTTCTAGAACATCACAGTTTTGGCATAGATTGGCCGGTGGATAACCTTGATTCTCTAAACTGGGTTCTTCGATAGCAAATTTCCTTAGTTTGGCTTCCGGAGGCGACTCGTCCTCTCGCATATTCGGTGGGGGTCTATTAAATATATTAGGAATATTGCGCCCGCAATTCACGTCATTTGGAGGCAGATCTCTTGGATGTATAAACTTGCAATCTGGCGAGGAGCAGGCCCCATGAAGAAAAGCTTGACATATGCCGGGCGGGCTTCTCGGATCACGAGGGAATATCCCGGTGGTATAAAAAAGCTCCTCATCTTCTACGGTACTATGCGTGAACTTACAACTCGGTCTAAAACAGCCTTTATTTTGAAAATCATGACAGAAACGAAATAACTCTTTTAAGCGTGACTTTGGCGGGATTTCATGGATATATCTGCAATTTTCTCGTGAACAGTAGCCTCTAATAAAATCTCTGCAGAAGCTACTGGCTGGGGGCACATCGCTGTCGTCCAGGTTGTTCATTGTAGCGTCTGAATTGGAAATGCTTTTGCCTATCATGATCACGTATGTTACTCCTGGGGCCAAAGTGAATCAATTCGAGTAAATATGATTACGTTTAAACCATACTTCAATTTCAATCACGAACAAGGAGACCTTCTCTTACATCCATGTTTACTTCATCTTGGTGCTCTATTCTGTTCCGAAAATTAATTTGCTTGGTGCACACACTTTCAAGTTTTGTGTTTAACTTAAAACTCATTGTTTTCTCATAATTTAACTGTTTCTTTTATAATTTATACATTTTTCCACTACTTCCTACCAAGTACGGAGTACCGACACCAACACAGATTACTAGGACACCAAGATCAACAATGAAGCATAGAGTATAGACCAATGAATAAGGAAACAGATGGAAGCGACATAAGTGACATAACTATAAAAAAGTGTGGCCGGCGCATAGATTAAGTAGAGATAGGATTATGTAGATGGATTCTTAGCTCGCCAGCGCGTGGCTATTTTATGCTTGTGTGCAATTGCCATAGTGTGCGTGTAGGGATGGGCGTATATCGATAAAAATATAAAATTAGACTACAGCCATCGACCAATAGTCGACCATAATTTTATGTTATAGATTTTTATCACGTTATAGATTTATTATATGATACACATATTTAATACACATCCATGACCCAGGAACTTATGAAAACTTTTTGTTTCGTCGGCGGGATTCGAACCCGCGATCCTCGGCTTGAGCTGCCAACGCGCTCACCACTGAGTCACAGAGGTCGTCTGAGTATATGAAAAATAAAAATACTTTTATATAAATAATTACATAATTACACAAATTGTTAAAAATATACATAATATGTATACTCCATAAGCCACGAAGGCTTGTCCGGAGTGTAATATCAATTAAATCAACAGTTTTTAAAAGAAAACAACAGAAGAACAAAAATACTTTATTATACTTAATTACTATTTAACAGCAAATTTGTAAAATAAGAATTAATATGTATTATCGAAGAAATAAAGACATTAAAGCATTGGATACTCGTGACGGGACACATAATAATATAATGTGTCCACTGTCCCAATACCAGTGTCCGATCTTTCAGTCAATATGCCATACATCATAACATGTAAGGATCGGACACCGCGCACCGGTGTTAGGATACATTGTATAAAATTACACAGTACACACATATTAAAAATTAGAAATTAAATGAAAATGAAAAATATTCAAACATAAGGTTTAATTGAATATGTTCTTAGTCGCAGCTTTTGAAGTAAATATAATATTAACTTCTATATAGGTTCCCAATTGTCATCATCATCACATTGACCTCTTCTCTAGGAGCATTTCCTTAACCTAAAAATAATTTGTTTATTAGTATCAATATTCAAAAAGTATTTATTACATTTTTTGCACATTACAAAATTTGGACATGTCAAGATTTAAATGAAAAAATATGAAATTAGCAATTTTTAAATATGGATTACGGGGAAGGTTGTCTGCTTTATAATTATTGGACTCTGTTTAATGACTGCATTTGTGTATCATGCTACAAAAAATTACGTATTGCGATATGAATGCAGTCATGTTCTTTAGATCATTTAAAATGGCATCCATAACTTAAAAAATGTGGGTTGATCCACAATTAATGACTGCCAGTACATACGAGTATTGAATACTTAAATCCATATTATAAAAATATAAACTTTAGCTAACCTCAGTATGCCTCGAGAATTATACTGAAAACAGTTGACAACAGTCTCCTTAACGGGGGGGTCTCCTGAGGGTGGTAGTGATAAGGGGGATTTTCTTCACTTAAACCATCTCTCCTCACTCCGTCTCACCACCAGATTACTCGGTTATAATCTAAACTTAAAAATAATATTATCTTCATTATAGGTCTCTCCGTCATCACCACCATATTGAACTTTTCCTCAGAAGCATTCCAAAAACCTAAAAAAAATAGTTGGTTTAGTGACTTTAAATGAACTTAATACTATAAAATATATTCATATTATAATATTGTATACGGGGTAATATGCTTTCTATAAGTTTTCCATACTTAACCCATCAAGCCCCAAGCGGAACCCAGGTGCCGCATAACAACTGAATATCTATTGTGTCTGGTATTTATTAAAAAAGAGTAATGCCAGGATAAAATTTCAAAAAGTAAATCCAAGTAACGATTTGAGTACTTACATACGATAAAAAAGTACATCACTAAACGTCAAATCTACTAATTTCTATGTTGATTAAATATCGAAAATCAAGCCATGCTATATTCTATTCTATCACAAATCTTATTTATTGTCTAATCTTTAACTAAATTAGCACATACGAAGTCAAGCCATCGGTAAAATAACAAAAATTTTAGTAAAAATATAAACGTACCGATCCAAGGACAAACTTTTTTCTTCACTTTTTTGACGGACTATAAATTAATTTAAAAAAAAAGCAAACTGGTAGAAAAATTTGACCGATATATCGATATTTTTTTGCGATATATCGAGACCGATATTGATATTTTTTCAAATATCAATGTATCGATATATCGATATTTTCTTTCAATTTCGACATCCCTATAATACGACACTTTGACAGTTTATGTAGGTACCTTGGAGAACCGGAACATAAAATGGTGGACCAGCCACAGTATTTTGATTTGGTAGAGACCATTATGCCGCGTCCACTTATAAAGTCAATGGTCTATGTAGATCTTAGTATATTACCTACTCTATGTCCATTGACCATAATATGCTGACAATGACAGTTCCTACTAGTGCTACCAAAATCACAAATTTATTTTGTCAAAACCTATCAATAATTTCAGACAAAACCTAGATACGAATAAGGGCATTTCTCCGGATTTGGATTATGTAGTTAGTATAGTTGATAGGTACATAGGTACATTTTTATTTCTGCATATTTTTTAAAATCAATAATCGCATATTATTCTTAAGTGAATTATAAAAATAATTATCTATTTGGGCCCTTTTTCACTTCACAATTTTAGAAGATATTTTTATTTAAATTTTTCTAACCTAGGGAATCAAAGCTAATAGAAAAAACTAAAAAGCTTTTTCAGCTAATTATACATGTTAAATTTAAATATAAACATGTATCAAATTGTCTCTAAACTAAACTTGTTCGTTAAAACTAAATACAATGAATGAAAAATGAATTTATTTGAAATATTTTGACTTTAAGAAAAAAAAAATTATATATTTTACTTATTGGTGTCATTCATTTGTATCAGTATATGATAATAATGTAATTTTTTTAAATGAAAATAAACAAGATAAATAAATGTAAAATATTTTGATTCCCTACTTAAAATACCCAGGGAATCATCAAAATGTATGTAGAGGGAATCAATAAAAAGTTAGTTTTTCCTGAGGTGTACAAAAACTGTGCATGTAGGTTAAACAATAAATATTCTAACTAAAAACCATACTCATTATCGTCGTTTACATCGTGTCTAAGCAAACTTAACTTTGGAAATGACATTGTAATTAGCGAATAGGGAATCAATTCTGTAAGGAACCAAGGTTGAGGGAATCAGATATCTTAAAATGACTTTTCTATTTATATAACGATATATACGTTTATATACAATTGTTTTATAAATATTTTGTTTATACTCTTACGATTTATTTACTTTGAAATTAGAATTTCATCGTATTTGTGGGATTTTTTTGGGAATTTATAGTGAATTCTGGGGACAGGACACGTCCAGGGAATCAATTTTTCGACATTTAATTAAATTAATTTTAATTATATTAACAATTAAGTTTTTCTACAGAACCTAGGTGGCCCAGTTAGATCACACCTTATATAACTATAAAAAAATACAAAGGTCTACAAATGTAACTCTGCGGGTAGTTTATACGTCGGGACAACTAAATTTTGCGGTTTGTAGAATCAGCCATAATATAATATTATAAATAATTGCCTAATTGAACACTTCGACATATTGGATTATCCGTCAAAGTCTTCATTAAAATACAGTGTAATTAATATTCGTCTCTGAGTGAGGCAGGCGGTGAATTTTTAATAATGACAGAAATCACTTCTAATATTAATTTACATCAAGCTTTAGCAAGGAACAATAATATTATAATTTATAATATTTAAACACTGATGAACACTAAAACAGGATGTTGAACTTAATTTAATTTGCAACTAATGTTGGGAAAAACTTTTGACTAGTAAGCCCGTTTCTGACCATAGAGTAGATTTATTTTCTTTGAAATACAGACTACAGTGTCATGTGGGCCGCACTGGGCAATGTGCCCCTTTAAGATATTAGAAAGAAAGGAGGAACTTATTTTCTGCTTACGACAATCGTTTTATTTATTCGAGTCTATTTTTTTACAACACAATAATAACAGTTGCTAGGATACATAAGAATAATAGACAATAGTTCAAAACTATATATGCGACCTTCTTAACATTCCCTTTCCTCTGAAGCAACTGTTCGTTATCTGTATATTCCAGCTAGCTTGCACAGCTCCGAAAGCCTCGGCTTGAATAGCGGCTTTGTCAAAAAGTCTGCTAGTTGATCATTTGTATCAACCTTCTCAACTCTTATGTCCTTTTCTAGGACACACTGCCTTATGAAAAAATGTCTCAGCTTTATGTGCTTTGTGCGCTGGTGCGTTTCATAAGGTGGATCATAAGCCAATCTTATGGCGGATTCGTTATCTATGTACAATGGCGTGCTCTCTACCAGAGTGTTAGCCTGCATAAATTTGACGATCCGTCTAATCCAAATAATCTCTCTGGCGGCTTCGCTAGCTGCTATTATTTCTGCCTCTGTAGACGATATAGCGACAGTAGTCTGACGTTTACTTTGCCATCCTATAGCACCATTGGCGTTGAGGCAAATCATGCCGCTGGTGGAGCGTCCAGTCGATTGATCACCACCGTGATCAGCATCACTGTAGCATTCTATGCCTTGGCCCGCAGTGGAAGACTTGTACGTGATACCGTACTCTATGGTGCCTTTAACATAGCGTAGGATTCGCTTTACTCTCGCTACGTCTTCTGGTGTTGGGCTATCTAGCTTGCGTGACACTATTCCAACCGCATAGGCAATATCTGGTCTAGTGCCAACCATCAAGTATGAGAGTGCTCCAACTACTTGTCTATATGGAAAGTCATGATAATCATTTTGATCTTTTGAAGCTGGCACGCTGTCTTTTACGATCGGGGTTACTGCGGCTTTGCAATCCTGCATTCCAAACCGTTGTAAAAGCTTCTTTGCGTAACTTTTCTGATCAATTTTGATTGAGCCATCTGATTTCCGGTTTATTTCTAAACCTAAGAAATAGGAACCGTTACTCGTCGTGATTTTAAATCTTTGCCGCATTTCGTTCAGAAACACCTCAGTTTCTATTGAACTCGCTGAAGCTATTAATCCATCATCAACGTATAACGCTATCAGTAGCTTTCTCTTTCCCTCTCCTCTTTTAAACAAGCAGGGGTCGCTCTGACTCTGTTTGAAACCAAGTTTGAGGATGTGTTCAGTAATGGTGGAGTTCCAGCATCGCGGAGCTTGTTTAAGTCCATAAAGACTCCTTTTAAGCTTGCAAACCTTACCATCATTGTTTGAGTATCCTTCAGGAGGCTTCATATAAATCTCCTCTTTTAATGTGCCATACAGAAAGGCGGTTGAGACATCAAACTGGGATAGAGACAGGTTTTCTTGTGCAGCTACACTTAGTAGTGCTCTTATGGTGCTTGTTTTTGCAACAGGGCTGAAGGTTTCATAATAATCCAAACCTTTTTTCTGTGAAAAACCTCTAATTACAAGTCGGGCTTTATATTTATCAATCGACCCATCTGGATTCGTCTTGATCTTAAAAATCCACTTGCTTGAGATTGCTTTTCTGCCTTTAGGTAAATCTACCATCTCCCATGTCTCATTTTCTTTCAGAGAATTAATCTCATTATCCATTGCCTTTTTCCACTCATTTGAATCCTTACATGTTATTGCTTCCTTAAATGTGTTCGGCTCTATCAGTTGTTCATCGTTAATTGAATTCATACAAACGGTGCAGACAAAGTCTTGATATTTAGCCGGTGGCTTAAGATTTGATCGCTCTCTTAGCATCATCCTACCTTCAGCTTCAACCTCAGATGCAGTCAGTGGGGTGTCTGCCCTTGACTCACTTGCATCGTTGACTTCATAGTCTGCTTCGATGTCATCGTGAACATCTTCATCAAAGGATTGTTCCGTCTCAGGAAATGTCTGTTCTGCCATAGCCATGTCATCTTCAAAAGCAGCTCCATTCTCTGCACGCGATGGTTCAGTAGCACGCTCTACTTGCTGAGAGGGCGGTGCTATACCTTCATCGTGGCTTGTCAATGGCTGCTGGTTTTCTATGACGGCCGGTCTAAAACTTTCAATTTCACGAGGTATGACGAAGTCAAATGTGGTGTCAGGTCTTTTATCAGCAGTACTGTTCGGTGTGGCTATGGGCTCGTCAGATTCTTCTGGATGACCGATTAGAGGATTCTCATCAAAAATCACATCTCTCGAACGAATCAATTTGAAGGTGCTGCTGTCCCATATACGGTAGCCATCATCAGCATCATAGCCGATAAGTATACCCTTCTGTGCCTTCTTGTCTAACTTCTTTCGTCTTTGTTTCGGAACATGTGGATAACAGTGGGATCCTATTATTCTTAAGTGGTGTATTCTGGGCTTCTTCTGGTGCCATAGCTCATACGGTGATCTATCACCTACAGTGGTAGGACCTGTCCTGTTTAAAATGTACACCGCTGCAGATACCATTTCAGCCCATAATGCAGGAGGAATTTCAGCATGTGCGTACATTAGACTTCGTGCCATTTCCACAACTGTCCTGTTGTCCCTTTCAGTTGGGTTCTGTTGTGGCGTATAGGGCATAGTCAATCGTTGTACAATTCCTTCCTTCTTGAGAGTAGCTTGTACTTTCGCGTTGACAAACTCTCCGCCATTGTCGCTCAGTTGTTCTTTAATAACAACTCCAGATGCTTTGACTTCAGCGAGCATGAGCAGCAACTTTGCGTGTACTTCAGCTTTCTGTTTCATAAAATATACAAATCTGTACTTAGTATATGCATCTTTGAAGAGGACGAAGTATCGTAAGTTTGTGATAGAATATGGGAAGGGCCCGCATACGTCTGCATATACCAGTTCTCCGGGTTTTGTCGCTTTATCTCTGGTCCCAAACTTTAGACGGTAGGATTTTCCATAGATGCATCCTTCACAGAGTTCTTTAGTTGCTGGTACTTTTATGGCAAATTCCTTCTCTATCACTTTCTTAACGTGACTCTTATTTTGATGTCCAAATCTTTCGTGATATAGCTGTAACAGATTAGAGGTTGTGGACACATGATTAACTCGTACAGTTGGTTGTAGACATCTTAAATTTAGTTTATATAGTCCTCCAAACTTGCTGCGAGTACCAATCAGTTTCAGCTGTCCATCAATCTTTATTGTGCATTTTTGTGTGGTAGACTCAAAAACGCTTTTGTCCGAAATATCATGGGTGGCGAGGACTGAGAATAAATTCTTGCTAATGCCGGGTACGTACCATACATTTTTTAGTAATATTGATACTGGTTTACCGTTTATATCAGCCTCTGCGAGAATATTTCCGATGCCCAGGGCTTCAATACATTGGCCATTCGCGCCAGTCACTGTATGACGGCTCTCGAAATATTTAAAGGTCAGGAAGAAGTCACTCCGATTGGTCACGTGACTGGTCGCCCCATTATCAACGTACCAATTTAAATCCTTCTTATCACCAAAATCTGGCTGTATTGACATTGCCTCTGCGGTCTTGGATTCCTTGGGAGGTTTTGGAGGTTTTCCATCCTGGATCCACCGCTTGCAAGTTTTTACCCTGTGACCCTTATCCTTGCAGTAGTTGCATTTGAGATCTTTGAAATTATTCTTTTTCTTATCACCCCTCTTGGTTTTCGCGTACAATGCTTCTGCAGATGTGTCGTCAGTAACTTGCGTGTCTGTCTGACGCAACACTCTCTCATGTGCGCATAGCTGACTTGTCAGATTCTCGACTGAGCGTTCCTTCTTTGAAATCAATAGCCAACTGGCCCTAAATCCAAGATATTCAGGAGGTAATGTGTCTAATATTTTACATACAAGGAGAATTTCTGGTAATTTTGCCTCGTTCTGTAGTTCTAAACACAATTCACTCCAGATGTTCTTTAAAATTGACACATGTGTAATTATGTCATGATCTGGGTCCTTTTTGTAGCTGAAGAATTTCAGGCATAGGTCGTATGTCTTGTCTACACACGTACCTCCATAGATGCGCTCAAGTTCATCCCACATGTCTTTAGCAGCATCAAATCGCAGAAACTTTTGCAAAACATCATCGGACATGTTTGTCGTTAGCAAAATTAAAATGGCGCTGTTCAAATTTTCAAAACTTTGAAGTTCATTTTCATATCTAGCCTTTTCATCGCTAGTTGCCGTAAGCGCCAAGGATGGTCTTATTTTCTTACCTTCGAGGATATCTAAGCCACCCGGCATTGCTTTGAGGACAATGAAAATTTTGAACCCCCATGTTTTGTAATTCTTGGAATCTAATTTTCCAATTTGAATCTTGCTCGCATTTAATGCTTGTTCCATTATTATTTCACGTTCTGCTACCACTTTAAGATATTAGAAAGAAAGGAGGAACTTATTTTCTGCTTACGACAATCGTTTTATTTATTCGAGTCTATTTTTTTACAACACAATAATAACAGTTGCTAGGATACATAAGAATAATAGACAATAGTTCAAAACTATATATGCGACCTTCTTAACATGCCCATTGCCTTGCACATTGCCCATTGTGCAAGCCATAGACATAATATAATGCTAAAGACCAACAAAGAGTGCGAGAGAGAAGAAAATCCTTTATGGAATTATAACAAGATGAAAAGAGAGAAGCAGTCTAATGAAAATTGTAACAACTTTTATTTGACAGGTCGTCAAAAGTCGTCAATCGTTTTTATGCCCTTTCGGTATTTGCAATTTATTATTTAAATCGTATGTTATTTTCAACAAATACTATTATATATAACAATAATAACTTGTGCTGTGAGTGATTGCAGTGTAAATCATAGGAATAATCCTGAAAAATATACATTTCACCCGTAATTAATCTTCATGTCCTAATTGCTACGATGTGTTTATTTTTGCTATATTCTGGTCTTTAGTTCTCTATTTCAAATAAAATATTGTGAATCCTCCCTTTGACTTTCATATTTTGCGTAACTAAAGGTGCTATTGTTTATATATTACACAAATTTTGAAGAAAAATTTTTCATCAAAATTTCTTACATATACGCTAGTGCTTGAATCAAATTTATCGATATGCTTATCGATATTTTACAATAACATAAATCTAAAATAAAAATCATTTACCTTTATATTTATCACCTTAAGCCCGGCCGCACATTATCCGAAATTTCTGATCAGAAAAATTCGGACGCCCGGCGGAACGCACTCTGTTCATACATTTTGTTGTAGACCCATCATACTAAAAAAATTTCTGACGTGTCAAAATGTATGAGCGGGGCGGGGCGTCCGAATTTTTGTGATCAAAAATTCCGAAAATGTGCGGCCGGACTAAAAAGGACATATTATCTTATTTTAACTAATATAATATAGTATAGTATAATATAGCTAATATAATATAACTACTATAATATAGAGTGACTCTAAAATTAGAGGAAGGTTTATATTTATATATCATAATCATTGGTTTTACAGATTCCCTCAAGATCCTCTAATAAGAAGAAAATGGCTGAAATTAATCAACAATATGTAGGCAAACATTTCATTAAAAATTTTTAAAGAAAAATTAGAATAAATACTATTTTGGTTAAAGGAGCTATCCCAACTTTATTTGTGCCAGTAAGTTTGACATACTGTTGCACTTGTTACTGAAGCAATTATTAAAAATAAGCAATTATAAGCAATTAATGCTTTTTAGTTCATTTAAGATTATACTTATATGAACTAAAAAGTATTAAATAATCCTTATTCTTCAATCTTCATAATTTTGAAGTCGGTACCAGTCCTAAGTATATAAGTTGCTGTTATACCTATTTTGTCAGAGAACTGGCGATTAGGTTAGCTGGTACCGATTGCAAAATAATGAAGATTGAGAACAGAATTAATACTGAGTACAGAATAAGAATTATTTAATACTTTTTAGTTCATTTAAGTATAATATTACTATTGTCATTGCCTTGGAAGTCGGTTTTAATTTTTTATTTAAAAATAATAATTTTACTCATTTTAGCTGTCCTTAACGTTTTCTATACTTACAGTTGGTGTTTTAAAAAATCAAAATCAAAATTGCTTTATTTCTGAACAAATCTAAAATAAAATATATTTTCAGAATACATGGTGCCTACCACCGGTTCGGTAACTAAGCCGACGAGAAGAACCGGCGTAAGAAACTCGCACGCCCACTTTTACCAAAAAAAGTGAGAAAAAAATAATCTTTTAAAACAAAATTTACAATGCTGTAACTAAAAATTATACAATGTAAACATAGATAAATACATAATAATTGTAAGTCGTGTAGAAGTAGCCTTGCAAGCAGTCATTCAGCATTCTACTCCCAAGATGTGCCATCAATTATGAAATCATTTTGGCTTTGGCACAAAACGTTCTTTGACTACTTTTTTAAATTTATTAATCGAAAGATTTTGAACGTTTTCTGGGACCATATGTTCCCATTTGAATATCAAGGAGTCACTTCGATTTCTCATTGTTTCCATCACCAGACCACCACTTTTGTGAACATGATACCTACTCGGAACAATACAATGTACAGCAAAAGAAAAAATTTGAAAATCGGTTCATAAACGGCAGAGTAATCGTTGAACATACATAAAAATATATCCACAGGCGAACGTCTAGACTCCTCCTGTTTGGAAGTCGGTTCAAAATAATTGTAATAAAATATTATGATATTTTATAATATGTATTTAATTTAAGAATAAAATATAATATACCATGTGTGTTGTTTACTTTCAACGTTTACTTTCAATGTAAGGACTGATTTACCAGATAGATTTTACCTGAGTAATAAATAAGTAACTTTATAATGTGTTAAGTGTAAATTATTTACCCCTATAAGAACCTCATGTCATAACATATCCGACGATTGAAAAATCATTCCAAAAGAAAATGTGTATCTACTTTTCAATCGTCACCTTTTTTGCCAATTAAAATTTATGATACGTAATTTGAAATACAAATCTATCAAAGTTGCATGTTATTTATTTCTTATAGAAACTCAGGTAAAATAACTCGAACGGACTAAACTATCGATAGCAAAATACTATACTATCGATAGTAAAATATACATCACTAGCACACGCACACATTGACAGATCAAAAATGGTCACGCATTTTCGAGTTGTCAGGTGGTCTTTACGACAGTATATATTATGTCTATGGTGCAAGCAAAAAAATGTGGCATAGAAAAAGATGATCAGCAAGAAGAAGATTGAAGTGAACAGCAATATATCTAAGGTACTAGTAATCTGTGGTGAACAGTGAACACTTCGAAAAAAAGCAAAGATGTCGCCAATCTGAGTTTTAACAGCGTAAACAGCAACAAAATAAAATAAATATAGATTTTAAAACATTTATTAAACAATCAATCACGAAATTAATGTGCCATTCTAAATCTAAGAAAATGATACTTTCTGTGTAATATATCAGTGATAACACGCACAATGAGATAAAATATTATAGTGCAATAGAAATCTAACATGTTTTTTTTTCAAAATTGTAAAGCATTGATATAACCTTTTCTGTTTTAAAAGATATGAATAAGATCAAACTATGTTTAAACAACAATTAGCTCCACGGACAGTCCATCCTTACCAAACAACGGTTGTCTCTAGGAGTGAACATCAGTATACTTCTGCAAATCAACAAAGAGCTAAGTATCCATGGGCGGACGATATTAATACTTATCATGTTCCTGGGACTGAAAGTTCTACTTCTGAAAATGCTTACCAGGTAAATATAAAAATCATTAACATACCTTACATAAATATAAAACAAGCTTATCACAATATTTTGTAGGCACCACAGTATTACAATGGAACAGTTTATGATCATGGACCGTCTTCTCCCGTATATCAAATGCCGTATGCGACAGGAACATGGCATACCTACAAGAAAGGTGAAAAAGTCACAACTAAACCATTGCCATCAAATATGTATGCCTTCCCGCAGTGTGCATCGTCTTTCTCATTACCCATATGTGAAGTCAATAACAGTAACACATTAAGACGGTCACCAGCACCTCCACTGCCGTCCGTTAGCCCCGAGGTACCTATTATTGGGGCTTGTGGAGGACACTGTCCAGGCTTTGAATATGTGTGCTATTACATATTACAGGTGAGAAGTACAGTTATTTATTTTTGCTCTCGTAATTATTTATTTCAGTAGCCTAATTTTATCTAATATCTTGGTTCTATTATTAGGTTTAAACAAATGTAGAAATAAATAAACAAAGCCACCAAATTATTGCATGCCACACAATTGAAATAAACTAAACTACTTTTATAGCATAAAAAGTAGCCTAAGTGTTAGGGCCCCAGAAATTTTACTATGCTAAAATCCCTTCATTATTTTTTACACAAATTCTCAACTCTTAAATGATTTTATTTGCAGGTGATATTTGTAGTAGGTATCCTAACAGGAATATCTTTAAGTATTGCTGGAATTGTATTAAGAAGAACTAACAGGAATGGTGATTTAGGAGTTTTAGTTTATATTGGTAAGTTAACTCAATGCTTCAGTCCATCAAGAATTCAGTTACTACTTTTGATATTTTTACCAAAACTTGTTAAAATATTCTTGTGATAATATTATGCTTGAGAATTAATACCTACTTAGAAAAAATCTTTATATAAATAGAATTTTTTTTAAGTATGTTGTCATAATGTTTTAAAAATTATTTTCAGGTTGTCTTATGTCCTGTGTGTGTGGTGTATTACTGGGGGTCCAGTGTTGTGTTCGTAGTGAAATTAAACAAAGAAAATTAAGAGCCAACACTAATATTCCAATGCACACTATGCAGGTATTGTTTAGATATTTCTTTATTTAATAATTTGTTAGTGGGAATCGCAGAGACAATAGATTTTCAATTGTTATGTAGCAGCTGGTTGCTGCTTAGGGATTGATGGGTTAAATAATTACGGGAGAAATAATAAAAATGATTTTTTTTGTATAGGTAATATTATATTTTATTTGTATCTTTGCAGGAAGCACCTATGCAAGCTTGCCCACTACTTACATTACCTCATGGCCAAATTTACAGGTAACAGAAAATGTATATTTATTAGCCTGGCCATTAAAAGTCTCATACAACTTCAAAGGCCAATTGCAATTTTAATTTACCGCCATATTATTACATAATCTTTTTCATATCCCTCATAACTAGTAATACACATAAATCACGACTAAAAAAGTGGAATTTACTGGACATTAACATAAGATAGGGCCATAGGATAATGGCCAATACAGCAAACTTGGACTTACTTAATTGAGTTTGGACAAATAAAACCCAATTTAATAATGGTTAAGATCTGATTATGGTTATAACTAGCCAATTGCAGATGTTGAAAGGGGAAAAAATTATCTTTAATGACCAAACAGTAGTACAGTATTCCCATGTTTTCAGGCCAACCACTGCCAACGTTAGTCCGGACGAGGACGAGACCGGAGTGCCGTGGTGGCGGCGCGCTCGAGACTGATTAGCTGTAAGGACTTTACTACATATATTTCTCTACCTATTTTACACAATATAATAATGAATTTTGCAAATTGCATTTTATTATCCTCGTTATAATTAAATATTATAATTTATTCTTTAATATATTCAAGGTTTAATGTCTGTACCTTTATGGGTATGTAAGTTACATTTATTATATTTTAAATCAGTTTCTTTTAACTTTATAAATTGCATAAACCTTCATAAGAATTAAACTAAAACAACCAATTAAATATGAAATAACGAAAAGTAAGTTTTGAGCACTTTTAAATGTTTATCCAAGTTGAAAAAAAAATTGTAGTCAACATAATGACTTTGTCTTAAGTTAAAAAAAAAAATCATAAAATTATGTCCTGCACTAATCAGGCAGATAAGGCTGTTTTTGCACCAGAGCTGCATTAGGAAGTCTGTTTTTTTATTTTTAGATCCCATAGAATTGGTGAGGTCAGGAAGCGATTCTGCTGGTTCTCAATAACACAGCATTGCAGCTCCAGAGGGAAAGCTTCCTTACTCTGCTCTTTTTGGAGGGTTAATAATACACAAATTATCATATCCATGATATATATTTTATTCGTACCATTAAAATATTTAGATTTGAGACAGTATTAAGTACACAAATAAAATCGTACATGTACTTTAAGTACATAAAACAGACAAAAACATGTCATTCACACGAATTGCACCAACAAATAAAATATTGATAATGTAATAAAACTGATAAAATATTTATAATTTGATTGCAAGTATAAACCCGTGTTCACATGAACAATTTATACCGCGCCAAAAAAAAATTAGACACAGAGCAGCGTCACGAATCACGATAATAATTATTATAACAGTGTGTTCAGCGTTGAAAATTTGTAAAAAAAAAGGTGTTAAATTAAGTCCTAGAGTAAAAACAAAACACATCCTCATTAAGTAAAACAACAAGTCTGTTGCCATAAATATTTGGCGCGTTTTAAACTGCTCGTTTAAAATAAAATATTTAATTTAAACATACAATTTGCATAATTTGCTTGATAACAATATGACAAAAAATAAGTGGTAATAAAGATTTGCTTGACTGCATAATATATTCAATCTAAAGCGCATTTACACATAAAATAAATAAAACATAATTTTTGAAAAGCATAATATTTGTATGGAAGATAATAATAAACCTTTGTTACAAACATAATTATGCCATAAATATATAAATATATTTTTATAATTATTTACACAGTAGAGAAATGTTTGTGATGTTGGATGGAAAATACATTTGAGAGAGCATTTATAATATCGATTGTATGAAAAATAAAATGCTGAATACCACAATTTCTGCCAAAATGATTTTGTGCTACACTTATACATATTAATGGTCCATTTTACACAAAAAGAAGCCAATTTATTGACAACCTTATATAAGTTTACTACTCTTATGATTTAAATAGTGCCACGAATCTAATATTTTAATCTAATATTAATATAGTACCGATATTGCTTCGATGCCGTCGGTACAATAAAAATGATAGTCGCTCACATTTTTAACCAATGTCAAACACGTTCTGGTCTTATTGGTCAGAACTCTTAAAATAACACTTCATTAACGTTTAGTTGATAATTGATTCTTAATCGAAGATCTAGTAATATTGAATTAAAATATTGAAATCGGGGTACAGAGGTCGTACCACTATACCGTTTTGAGACTCAAACAATCGTACGAGAATGCCGCGTCCTACTCTAACAAACGAGAAATTACGTTGTTAGAGCGGGACGCGGCATTCTCAGCTGATTGTTTGAGTCTCAACTCAAAACGGTGTTGTAGTAGGACTGGTTTGATATAGGATTTCAGTTTTATCTGGCAGGTTGAGTGTAAATGGCCCTTAATACTGAACTTATAACTAACAAGGACGGTGTCAAAATAAAATTAATGAAGCCTATTCATTATTATAGATTATTATAACCCCCATACTGATAAAAAAAGTTACATAAAAAGGATACGCTTGATAGAGAAAACGCTGAATTATTTTTATTTTGTCTCTGTCAAGGGCATTTTCCAGGTTAACAGATAAGGACAAAATATTGTATAGCTGCACTAAAATATTTTTATCAGTATGGAAGTTTATGTTATAATAAGTATTAAGTAGTAATTTAAAATATTTAATTACCAATGCTGATTCCAGTTATAATAATTAAAAATAGTCTCAGAGTAAAACCACGACAGGTAAAAAGGAATTGCTTGGGTGTGTTATTAAAATATTTCAAACAATTATCTAAGAGCATACACATTATCGATCATACTAATAAATAAGAGGTAAGGGGGAGGCCAAACGAACGTAATTTTAAAGTCGTAGGTCGTAATTAAGACGGCAGAAATTCTGCTGCATTTAAATCCTGGCACAATTGAAGCATTAAACACACATTTTTAAAATGTGCATGAAATTATGTGTCTTTTACTTTTGTTAATACCTTGGGAGTTGGGTTTCATAAAAAATTGAAGATTTTCAGGGAACGTCGTGAGTCACAAATTAATATTGAAATCTAACAATTATTATGCGTGACTTAAAAAACATCGCTCGTTTGGTTTCACCCTAAAAGTTATGATTACAGTTGTTTAGGGAATCGTGAACCTTAAGTATACACAATATTATATTCGATTATTTAAAAATTCGATAGCGAAAGAAGAGATTTAAAACTACCCTACATTATTTGAAATGGACATCACAACTAGTCTAAGTAATCTGGACGACAATTTGGCCACATGTCTCGTTATTTAAGCTTACTGTTAGACCATGTGTATATAATACCAAGAAAATATATTCATTACATTAATTTACTTACACGATTGTGAACACATTACAATGTGATGCAATGTTCTATTACCGACAAAACTACATATTACGAGTCCATTCCTAAACTTGGCTATCATTGAAGGAATTACGCAGCTCGGTCTCTGTATAATGAGTAAGTAAAACCTTTTTTTTTTTACAATTTATTGAAAGTTTAAGGAATGGACTAAGGATGTCTACGGACATACTATTTTGTACCACGAAATGCAATATCTATTTATAAAAATATTATCAGGTACGGACCCAGCATGTATGACGCCCTAGAAAGGCTTTTTTTGCTAACATAAACTCTACTTAGGTACAAATTACTGCTTGACGCACTTGAGATCTTTGTTATTTTAGGACATAATATTTAATATTATTGTTACTGAGTCCGTACCTTACACGAGCGAGTCTACGCTCAAAGTAAAATTTGAAACGCCTTTTAAAGGTATAACGTCACAGACGGGTATACAGTATACATGGATTCTACATTATAAAAAAATCCAAACAGATAAATTCAATTGAATAGAATTAAAATAATTCGAAAAGAGTAATTTTTAATTGTCATTTTAGGCGAAGAATGTACTAACAGTACTTGATAGTGAATTAATGGACAAAACAGGCCAGAACTGGCCGACAAGAGATACTTAACAGTAAACAGCAAGAAGTATTTACGCGATAGCTGGTCTGCCATCCAGCATCTTATCGCTTTCCTCAGCACTGCTCAAACTGAAAGAGAAAGAAATAATATTAGAATTTGGAAAACATAGATTTAGGTTGGTTGTAAAAGGGCCCATTCACGGCAGGCCGCCGTGCAGTCCGCCGGCTTATGCAGGATAGTGAATGGTGTCGCAGGCCTGCATGGCGGCCGGCCTGCGACACCATTCACAATCCTGCGTAAGCCGGCGGACTGCAATGCCGGATAGTGAATGGGCCACTTAAGGTGAGTACAATTATTCGTATTTCAAAATTAAATTATGTAGGAAGATCGCAGACGGCACACAAGAAGGGTGTCGTCTGCGATCTCCCGTAAAATCACTCAATTATTGGCACTTTGAGGGTTCATACTTCATACTACAGAAAATCCTATCATCAGCATTCCTACCATTTGAAACAAAAATTTAAGATGATGATGGAGTAGTCTTTCCTTTATATACAATCTACATAATATTACTTATATCTTTTTATACTCTAAGCGCAAGCTCTTATAGACTGATCCCATGAAAGGACATAGTTTGTCCCGGAAAAATATAAACGAATTACGACGCAACTAAATTACGGACATCTAGTTCATCTATACATATAAATAAAATTGGAGTGTCTATTTGTAATATTGAAAGAACCGTTTTTTACTAAATGCATATAAATGTATATCGGGTACAGACACCAAAACAAATTTTTTTACAATTTTTGTCTGTATGTCTGTCTGACTGTTTGTTCCTGCTAATCTCTGAAATGGCTGGAGCGATTTTGACGGGACTTTTTTGGGCACATAGCTGATGTAGTACGGAATAACTTAGGCTACTTTTTAACCGACTTCCGAAAAGGAGGAGGATATATTTCACTTTTTTTATAACTTAGGAACCCTAAAAAGGGGATTTTGTTTCTCTTTTTTATTATATTTGTTATCACATTTTGCTGACGCGGACGTAGTCGCGGGCAACAGCTAGTTATTAAATATAATAAGTAAACAACAAGTTCTAGCTAAGCTTGTATATAGAACTTGTCTCGTGAGGTGGGCGCTGACATGAATACAAGGCATGAATTCAAACTAGCGGCGCGTCGAATTGATTTGTAACGAGCTAAATAATTAACATTAATGCGTAGTAGCTCGACGCCTATTTGAATAGGCCTCTGCGGGCCGTAACCCGTATGATAATATTGCCTATTGATTGTAAATTGGCAAATGACCATTACGTAGGCGTAAATAAGTCCAACTTCTACGCACAAACCTATACAGTTTCTGCTAAGGAGGCTATTCCAAAAGCGTGCAGCAGAAGCCGTGGCTGCTACACAAAATCTGCTACAGTGCTGACAGTGTGTATAAATTATTACAAACAATTTTTACTAGGAATGACAAGATGTTTTATAATATTTAAGTTACAATAGAATAGAAAATACTTTATTTGTACAACTTAAAACTAAACTTAAACTTAAAAAACACAATAAAGGAAAACTAGGCGGTAGTACAAATAGGCGGTCTTACTGCTAACAGCAGATTCTGCCAGACAACCTTTAAGTTACGTTAGCATTTCTATCAGACTTTAGTACCAAAAATAATAGTGTCCATGGGCGACGGTAGTAAATTGCTTTCCATCAGGTGTCCCGTTTGCTCGTTTGCCCCCTTATTTTATATAAAAAAATTAATAATATTGTGTAAGTATACTACTACTCTTCGCTGCTTTACTTAGCACTTGCCCTAAAACTAATTTGATACCGGGTCAGACACTTCTAATTGAATTAACACTTGTATCTAGAGCGTCGAAACTTCAGGATTATTTGAAGAGTCTTTGGAAATTAGAGAGTTAGAACGCGTTTAATGACTAATGAGGCTTTATTGTAACTTTATTTTTAGTTTTGCCGTCGAAATACCATCCCAGAACGATAACTCTCAGACATTGGGCCGCTCAAACACAAGCATATAATATCTAGGGAAAAGAATATTGCTGACCAACCCGAGACAACCAAATAAAAGTACGCTTTGATGCATTTTATGAAACAGTTATTCTTTTTTTTTTTTTTTTATGAAATAAGGGCGCAAACGAGCAAACGGGTCACCTGATGGAAAGCAACTTCCGTCGCCCATGGACACTCGCAGCATCAGAAGAGCTGCAGGTGCGTTGCCGGCCTTTTAAGAGGGAATAGGGTAATAGGGGAGGGTAGGGAAGGGAATAGGGTAGGGGATTGGGCCTCCGGTAAACTCACTCACTCGGCGAAACACAGCGTTAGCGCTGTTTCACGCCGGTTTTCTGTGAGAACGTGGTATTTCTCCGGTCGAGCCGACCCATTCGTGCCGAAGCATGGCTCTCCCACGTATACAATATTCTTAATATTCTTCTATATTAAGTATATCTATTATACTATATTATATTATCCAACTTTTTTGGTATCAATATAAAATAATGAGGAATGAAATGACATGAACGTTGAACACTGAATACAACTTCCACCTGACCTAACATTACAGTGATTCAGCGAGTTATATAAGTTAATACGGAATTCAAACTATGCACTTGAATATAATAGTTCTAATTAGATAATGTGTATGAATCATTTATGTACTTTAAATACTATATTAAACTGTCAACAAATAGTTTAGTAATAAGTAATAACTTTATTGCAATTAACCACACATCCATACTTAATATTACGAATGCGAAAGTGCGTCTGTCTGTTACCTCGTCACGCCCAAACAAACCGGTCAACCGATTTTGCTGGGTATGTAGATAGTCTCGAGAAAGGGCATAGGATACTTTTTACCCCAGAAAAATGTACGGTTCCCGCGCGATTAACGAATTTAATTTTATCGCAACGGAGTTACGGGCGTCATCTACTTAGGTATTAAACTATAAAGTTATGTCTAAGGTTACTATGACATATGAGTAGAATTGTAATGTGTATGTTTTATTCATAATACTTATTATGTACTGTAGTCTGTAGAAGTAAATGTATGTAATAATGTAACCTCATCCGACCTCCTATTCTAGTAATAGATATTGTAAACAGGTACACAATAAACCATTGAATATGTTCGACGAACACAGGCTAGTTGTAGTTGGTAGTTACTAGTTGGTGGTTTAATGTCTAAGTAAACAGGGCTTGTACCATGAAACCGTTTTGAGACTTAAACAATCGGACGAGAATGCCGCATCCTACTCTAACAAACGTGAAGTGACGTTGTTACAGTATTGTACTTAAACGATTAGCAAACATAGGTGAATGCAGGACTTGTTCCATTGGATGGAACTCTTTGTAAGTCTTTAGTGTTCAAAAGGTCCTTTCAATAATGAAGCATAGCTACGAACTTTTGGAGCACAAAAGTGCCATATCGTTCTTTCCTTCTTATTTCGAGTTTGACTGCTACAAGTTTACAACATAGAATTCATTATCAAAAACTTTCAACTGAGTATGTGTTATGGAACTCTTTCAGTCATGGGCGTAGCCAGCCTTGGGCTCAGGGTGGGGCAGCAGTCAACCTATTCCCATGCTGGGGCGAGCGCCCCAGCTTGCCCCAGTGTGGTCCATGATATCCAAAAACAGTATATCTGGATTACAACTTTGTATTAGCTCTATATTACATATACGTGGGAGAGCCATGCTTCGGCACGAATGGGCCGGCTCGACCGGAGAAATACCACGTTCTCACAGAAAACCGGCGTGAAACAGCGCTTACGCTGTGTTTCGCCGAGTGAGTGAGTTTACCGGAGGCCCAATCCCCTACCCTATTCCCTTCCCCCCCCCCCCCCCCCCCCCTATTCCCTTCCCATCCCTATCCTCCCCTATTACCCTATTCCCTCTTAAAAGGCCGGCAACGCACCTGCAGCTCTTCTGATGCTGCGAGTGTCCATGGGCGACGGAAGTTGCTTTCCATCAGGTGACCCGTTTGCTCGTTTGCCACATAATTCCATTTAAAAAAAAGTGTTAATCTGTCGGAATCCAGTGATTCTGTATCATCATGTTTCCAGTATCCATTTACATCACATAGCGTTGATCTGCTGGAATCCAATGGTACTAATTACTACTAGCACACGCTACTCACTACTGTATCATATCTAAAGCTCTATAAGTCCAATAATCAAAACCTAGATCTCTCCCTATTTTTATTAATAAGGGGGCAAACGAACAAACGGGTCACTGATAGAAAGCAACTACCGTCGCCCATCAACACTCGCAACATTAAAAGAGCTGCAGGTGCATTGCCGATTCCTCTCGTAACTCACCATTCCTTATTATCCATGAGGTTCCTCATCTCATCATCGGGGGCGGGGGGCGCGTCCCTCACTGGAGCGTACTGCGCAGCCACCAGGGGATCGGTGGAGGGGTTCAGAGCTGTGAGGGCCGCCGCGCCGCTAGGGGGCGCCTCCTTGCCTCCGCCCCAGCGTGATGACCAGGCCCAGCCGCCTACACCTATAAAAAAAGAAAATAATAGGGATTAGGGATGTATAACAATTTTTTTTTTAAAGTACTCAGGGCCTGTTTCACCACTTTCTGATAAAGTGGCGACTATTCACAATTTTTTTGACAGTTTCTCCATACTTCATCTGTCAAGTTAAGTGGTGGATAGCCTATTCGGTACTTATCAAGAAGTGGTGAAACAGGCGCTTAGAGTTTTTAACGTTTTAGCCGTGGTTGCGAAGCAATAAGCACGTAGAAGCGCAATCATTTTTAAATTTCAATGTTATGTAGAAATTGTAAGTGGAGTCGTTCATTTTATTAGGGCATTTATGATATTTTCATTAAAGCCTGGATGGAATGTAAGACCTTTTTAGTTTTATTCTTAAATAAATCTATGTTAAAATACTAATTCGGTAGTGGTTACAGTGTGCTATTAAAAATTTTCACAAATTCTTAATCCATTTCTGGAAACATGCTGAACGTATAAGCCCATCTACGGCAAAGCAAAAGTGGCACTGTTTCCAAAGACTACTTCTTACTAAAATAATATCTGGAGCATTGCTTAGTTCTGTTGCCAAAAATTTTGGTAACTAGCACATATACGACAATAAGTCATTAACATTGAAAATCCGATTCATATTTGCGCATTTAATATGATGGTCATTCTAGTTAATCATCTAGCCATAATTTACATGTTTTAGATTTAAGAGTTTAGACGAAAGAAGCGAAAGTTGTAGAGCAAGTCGTAGTCATAACATATTTTATAACCTAACCTAAAAAGTGTTTATGTTGAGAACATTAATCATTTCTCTCATTTTTGTTTAAACATTAATAAACGAGCGTAATTTTTAAAGTTAATATCTCATATTAAAAGCATACGCTTTTAAAACCCTATATAAAGTACTAGTGGGGATAAAATCTTGGCTGAAAGCCAGTAAATCGGATTAAGCATGTTTATCTTTATTTGTCGATCGTGTATTTACTCTAGATCGTGTACTTTCAATTTTAATATTATAAAGCGGAAGAGTTTGTTTGTTTGAACGCGCCAATCTCAGGAACTACTGGTCCGATTAAAAAAATATTTTAGTGTTAGCCCATTTATCGAGGAAGGCTGTAGGCTATATTTTACCACGCTAAGACTAATAGGACCGAAGAAATAGAGGAAAATGTGGAAAAAACGGGGGAAATAATTTAAAAGAGCTTATCTCACGATTCACGAACTACTGGAGCAATTTTTATGTTATTTAGCACAGATAAGAATCATTGGCTATTTTTTGTGGACTATTTGTCTGTCAAATATCTAATTTACGCGGGCGAAGCCACGCGAAACGTATAGTATTTAACAAATATGTAATATGTATTGAATACATAGCAAATTTTTTTTGGATATGAATATTGATTTAAAATAACAGACAAGATAAAAATTATTGTGTTAGGGACCAAGGCAGTTGGCACTGCATAAAATAATCACAATTTATATGTATTTTGTACCCACTAAACAGCACCCACATACTAATAAAACCTCCTACAATGTGCTTCGAAACCAGACGCGACACTTCATAAATTATTTCGCAACAGTGAATATGCAACTGATTTAAAATCTTATAAAAGTGAGTTATTTTTAAATTAATCCATGTTCGAATAAAATCAACCGCCAACCGGTTTGGTCGACGACAGCGTTTATTTGCATTTTGCAGTAATATTCAAAGTCGCTTCGAACCCCGCTGAGAGACGAACTGTTATTTTGCTAGTCGATCTGGGGCACTGCAGGCTGTTTACCTTTTGTCTGACGAAGAGGGATGATTCATAAGGTGACGTATTCTTTTGTCTGGTGTTTTTTTTTTCGAAATAAGCTTGGCCACAGATTACTAAATAGTTACTGCGTACGTTAATTAGGCGCTGCTAATGGCAAAGCTCTTATATTTTTTAACTACGAGTAAGAGATAAGATTTATGGTAGAATAACTATCTGTTCCACTAGCATTCACAACAATAAAAACAAACAAACATTCCAATTTGAAACTCCAATCACAAAAAGTTAACATCAGCCTCGTTCAATAGTAAATTGTAGAGTACGGTGAAAGCTCGTCACGGAGGGACAGTTAACTAAAGCTACGTTCATATTTCCTTTATAAAGGTTGAGGTCAAACAACACTTCCTACCCACTCGCTGAAAACGTAATAACGTGAGTCAGCTAACGACGGGTCACATTCAGCTGACGGGCAGGAAATGTTTATTGACACTTTTACCCAAATGATACACAGTTATTTATAGTACGACACGAGTCATTATGTGCAGATAAAATGCAATTTTACTACTGCGATATAAGATATTGCATATTTCTTGTGCAATACATTGCGCGACAAAAATCGATATTGTTCATGAAGATATAATCCTAACTTTTATTTTAACCTCAGGATGAGATTAATGTCTAGGTCGTAATGGACATTGGAGAGTTTTCAGGTTTCAATGATCACGATTATCAGGTAACTAAACGTTTTCAGCTCCAACAAAATATTATGTTTGGAAGGAAGGCGCTAGACTCTAGAGTCTAGAGAATAATATCATAAATTCATAACAAAGAGTGTGACCCAAGAGAAGGCTTTAAATCCAAAATATTTTCCATTGTTCTTATGTCAGCCATCATTTGCCATTGTTATCTTTTTGTTTGAAGACGCGCCACCATTTTCTGACAATCACTTACCCGCGAACAGTACCCCGAGGCACAGTATGACGCCGCCGGCGATGAGGGCACCGAAGCCATTGTCAACTTCCTGCGGTGTGGGCGTCGCTGGCGTGTTGGAATACTGTACTCCGCCAGCTATCAACAGCGCCAGACCTAAAAAAAATAACAAAGAATTTGAAATTTGAATTTTTGAGAAGAGAACGAGACTTTTCATACTCTGTTGATTGTAAGCGAATGAAAAATGAAGAGAGAATTAAAAACAGCTTCATTTTATGGATGCTATGTCGATACGATCATAAAGAAGACATTGTTAGAAAATAGAAATCCAATAAGTACTGTTAGGCAAGCGTAATTTATTATCTTTTTACGATTTTCAGACAATAAAGTGTCTGTTTTTGGATTTCTTTATGATTTTTTCATGATCGACTTTTGTGTGGGCTATATATTTTAAATATTTGTTTATAACTGAAACAAAAATAACACAAACATGGACATTATTCAGACGCCCTCGGTTATTACTGTCAAAACTGGTCCGCCTTTATAGCCATAGCATTTGTAGTGATTTATGCTAAGATTACATTTAAATTCATAAATGTGGTAACTGGTAACGAAGGGTGCATTACGTAATCAGCGTTACCTACTACGAGACCATGAGGAACAAAAAATATACCACGTTTTCATTACAAATTATAGTTCATCCATCCCATTCTTTCAACATAATTTTCTAATTTTAGACCTTGACGCAGTTCATAAGGTACCTTTGGTTTGAATTATAATAAGTAGAGTATAGGGAGTCTTGAATCATATTATATTTTATCAAGGATATTCTTGGGTATTTAATAATATGTTATCTACATATATTGCATTGAAATCTCGTCGGTATCAGCTCAGGCAGATGTTAAAGCGCACCTTTCCATAAACTACAAACTGGTCTGAGACCAGACGAAGCCTGTTTCGCCATTTTTTTCACATTTTTAAATCTTAAGTTGCAGTGTCAAGAAACAATTAAGTACCGACTTCCAAAAAGGAGGAGGTTATACGTTCGGCTGTATGTATCTTTTTTCTTGTATGTTCAACGATAACTCCGCCGTTTGTGATCCGATTTCCAAAATTCTTTTTGTGTTGTATAGGGTTTAATTCGAATTTGGTACCATGTTCAGAAAAGTGGTGATCTGATGATAGGATCCTGGAGGAATCGAGGGGACTCCTTGAAGTTTGTATGGAAACATTTAGAGATTTCAATTTTTTTTGAAGCATTCGAGGTAAATGCTACCAAAAAGTAAGATTTCGCACCAGGTTATACCCTGGATCCGAAGGTACCCAACAGAACTTTTGAATCCTTATAGATACAGGTTCGGGGATTTCGGCGTTGTTTAAACAACTGAAAGCATAAGCCAAAACATAAATTTATTTAATCATCATCATCAAAATCATAATTATGCCATAGGTCATCACATTATAACCCAATTATTGATGCTTTTCGTGATATTTTGCATCGAAGCAGATGTTTTTGATGATTATTTCGCTGTTTGTGGACCGATTTTCAAAATTATTGTGTTGTTGTACAGGGTATAATCTTGATTTTGTATAATAATTACGAAAGTGGTGAGCTGATGATGAGATCTATGAGCAATCGAGGGAAATCCTTGAATTTATCAAAAGACATGAGTCTTTTGATAAATTTCAAGGATTTCCCTCGATAGTAGTTAAAATTTGTTTCTAGTAACTTAAACAACCGACTTCAAATAATGAAGACTGTAGTATGTACAGAAATAGTTGAGATTCAGACGAATTCTGAAAAAGGCACTATTATAGAGTAAGAGTTATTTAATACTTTTTAGTTCATGTTATTATAGTTTTTACCTTGGAAGTCGGTTTTAATTTTTTGTTAAAAATAATAATTAGAGATCGATTTTCCTTGTTTCTTATCCGACCATCCTTTTCGTCACCACGTGGTTATCGTCACAAATGTTATAATTTTCTGTATTGTAAAAACAAGTTATATTAGGAAACTGAAATAAGTATATTTAATACCTCGATCGTGGGAATCGCAGAAACAATATATTTTGTTATGCGGCAGCCGGGTGCCGCTTGGAGATTAATGGGTCATATGCCGGCTCTTGATATAGGCGAACGCGTTGGCCAACGCGTCTGCAGACGCGTTGGCAGTGCGCTTGCAACGACGTTTGTGAGTAATCCACACATAGGAAGGTCGTTCAGTATGCTTTGGATCGCGCCAATGTGCGGACGGATTCAAAATGGATGTTGAGTCGCTAACAGCTGCAGCTGTATATTTATTCACAGCTTATACCTAATTACTTTGTAAATGTGGACAAGAAAAAGTTTTAAAAGGGTATTCTCGAATTAAATAAGTAAAAGGCGAGAAAACGTAACAAACAGAAATAAACTCACTTTTACATATTTTATACCTAATATTAAAATAATTTAATTTTTTTATTACTTATTATTTATTATATATAAAAATTATTACTTACTTATTACTTATTATAATTATCATGATTAATAATTAATAATATATATTTATTATTTATATATTATTAATTATAGAAAACGTAACAAACAAAGAAATAAACTCACTTTTACATATTTTATACCTAATATTAAAATAATTTAATTTTTTTATTACTTATTATTTATTATATATAAAAATTATTACTTACTTATTATAATTATCATGATTAATAATTAATAATAATAATTTATTATTTATTAAATATTTAATTTATTTTGTTTTAAGTATATTTTGTTGTTATAGCGACAACAGATATTTAACATTATCTTTTACATTATCTGCGAAAATTTCAGAAATCTAGCTAAGTATAGCGGTTCTTGAGATACAGCCTGGAGACAGACAGACGGACAGACAGATGGACAGACAGACAGACGGACAGACAGAAATGCAGACAGACGTTGAAGTCTTAGTAATAGGGTCCCGTTTTTACCTGTCGGGTACGGAACCCTAAAAACATCGTGAGGAAAATATAATGTCCAATAACCTTATTTTTTTTTGCAACTTTTGATACGATTTTTGGTTCCACAGGCAGTTTTTACTCTGATAAAATTATACAGACGGACCGCATTTCAACTGCAATCCAACCGCAAATTGCAGTTCAAGTGCAGTTTGAATGCAGTTGACATGACTGCAATAAAACTGCAAACCAAATACGCAGTAGGATTGCAGTTCAGTTGCAGTTGGCGTGCAGTCGTGTGAACCGCATACCGACTGCATCCAAACTGCACTGCTACTGATTCTATGCGCGGGAGAGCGGAGCGTGCGGGTGGGTGGGATAGTGCATTTTGGATGCAGTCGGTATGAAGTTCACACGACTGCAGTCAACTGCAATCCGACTGCGCGTTCGGTTTGCAGTTCTATTGCAGTCGTGTCAACTGCATTCAAATTGCACTTCAACTGCAATTTGCGGTTGGATTGCAGTTGAAATGCGGTCCGTCTGTATAGACCCATAGGGCCCAATAAATTTAAATGTTTTCTCGATACTCATATTGTTCGCCATTTCAAGTTAGATGTTAATTCGCCACAAGAAGGAAACGTGCACTCTTCATCGCCGCTCCGGGCGAACTGATCGCGCGGCCTATGTGTGGATGGAGCGCGAAGCTTGCGACAAATGTCCTTTGATCTTTTGCCGGCATTTCCGACCCGCGCGGCAAGCTCGCAGACGCGTCGGCCAACGTCTAAATACCTACGGCCAACGCGCGAACGCCCGTTCTACACATTGGGCCAACGCGTCTGCAGACGCGTTGGCCAACGCGTTCGCCTATATCAAGAGCCGGCAATATGGACATATCATATAACTAATCCATTACGTATGCAATAAACGATGATAAATAAGAACGATAATGAAAAAAATTAATGAAAGTGAAAGTCCATTCAATATTTTGGACTAAATAACATATTCAACGACATTGAACTTGAGTTTACTACGAAGTTGGTAATAAGATCTTTACCCGACCGTAACAAGGACATTACTTATAAGTTATAGATAATACAAACAAAAATGCTAGTGGTTTTTTGTCACAATCTGGACAAAATACATTACAATTTACAACGCAATTTACAACGCTTATAAGCTCAGACAGCCTGATCCATATAATGATCATAAAATATAATGTCCCTACAAAGAGAAGCGCTTCATATCTTATTATCACATCTTGACGTTCCTAGAATTGGAAACATAACACGACCTCATTACACACTTTCTATCCAAGGAAACAGGAATTTATGAGCCATAAATCATGAGGCTGAGCTATAACTTATAAATGAACTCATAAACATTACACAAAAAATCTACTTTAAAACAGGATAAAATCATTAATTACAGCTGTTAACAAAATATTAGCTTTAAAATATCAGCTCTAATAGCTAATTTTTTAATCTACATTTTTAATAATAACAACCAAAGCTTTTTGGTTGTTTAACACGAAGTAAAAAGTTTCTGATGCATTTGACTTGTTAGGTGTACGAAAGTAACTGATGAATATGAAGTACAGTAAACACACGTAGTAAATATATGTATGTACAGCAAAATATAGATTGAAAGAACTTATAAGAGTATAAAAATAGTCTATTGACATTTTAGATACAGGTACACTAGTCGTATTTATACATATATCATAAGTATACACTATGAACCATAATGAGTTCAGATTGAATTCCAGCAATGACCCACTTTTGAACATAAAGCTGGTCATGTATTTTTAATGGACATTGATTCTACGGTTAGTTTTTGAGGTCACATCTGCAGTCATAGACTTTATTGCGTAATACTTTTTATGCATTCGTCGTGCATTATGCTTGCAACATAGCCCTTCACAACCTTTATTGGAATACGATGAAATATAATATGCAATCGGCTCGTAAAACATCTAACATGAAGTCGAAAAACCACACCGATGTGGCTAGTGATTGCAAAATGTTTTTCCAAAGAGAAAATATTTCATAACGTTAAGTGCCCTCGTCAGAATTTAAAATTTGAAAATGAAACAACCATTGGCTTTTTAAAGAGCAAACATTAAAACGGGGACGGTCATTAATTAAGGATTGAACGCATGTAGAATGTATGCGTATTTCATTTGGCACAATCATGGTTATCGGCATGACTCAATAAATTAAAACATTGAAAAGCACTACCATAAATGAAAGTAATTGGACGCTAGAGTCCAGACCAATCTACTTCCTCGCACATTTGCCCGCGTCAAATTACAACCTCGCACATTTGCCCGCGTACACATTTGCCCGCGTCAAGCACATTTGCCCGCGTCAAATCGGTCGAATTTGGCAGGAGTCAGGACCCCAGTTAAAGGCCTTCTGGGAATTCGATTCGTTCGGTTCGGCTTAGTGTGCGTTCACCTTAACACAACAGCCGTTTACGACTTATTAGTAAAGTTATCCTATTATTAATGATAAGCAGCGGATATCCGACGGAATTTAAAATGTACGGTAGCGTAGGTAGCCGATGAACGATACACCGATTGTGCGTACAATACACGCAATCGTAATGGGAGTCGGCAGTCGGTGTCCGGTGTAGCAAGCTGTGGCCGATGACTCACGCGGTGGCTGCGTGGATGGTATTATGTTACGAACGTTTAGATATGGAACAAAATTATTAAGATATCGAATGGTGATTTATAGATATAGAGCCTGTTTCGCCACTGTCTGATAAGGTGCCCAATAGCCAATAGGCTATTCACAACTTTTTTGACAGATTCTCTTGTCAAGTTAATTGTTGCATAGCCTATTCGTCACTTATCGGGAAGTGGTGAAACAGGACCTTACAGTTCCATAGTGAGAATCGCATGGATAACGAATTTGAAATTAGATCTCCTTATGACGTGGAAGCTAGTGTAGGATAATCATTGGCAAAATTAACGTACAAAATGTGTGTGACATGTCGAATTAAGTAGAGCTCGATAATGCTTAAAGTTTGATTGTTAAGAAATGGTGGTATCCCACTTGTGAATTTGTCCTATATCCCATAATTATGGGATTCCGAATTTATTCAACCCAAGAAATCTGACAACAATACAAATCTTGGTGAAACATACAGTCTGGGCACTTTTTCTCAACTTTTTATTCTCTCTCTGTCTGTTCTCGATAAACGTATCCAAAAGGCTTTATAAGGCTATGAAGGCACAGACATGGCGCTCGAAGGTCGACAAACCCGTCAGAGCCGCCGTTTCCGCAGCTCGCCTTTCATTACTTTTTATCATTAAACGTCTTAAGGTAATATATTTTTTCCTTGTCACATAATTGTATTTGGACTTGAACGCGCAAATTGATTTGTGGAGTGAATCTTAATCGAATTTGTTCCTAGGAATTTATGCGGAATCTTAGCTTGAGATGAATCATCATATTTTTGATGACAACATATTTATACTAACTTGTCCAAATCACAAAACATTAATAAGTAAATAATATTTAATTGATCAGTGTTCTCTAATATTTTTAGAAACTCTTTTTGTGGCGGATAAAACGAAAAAACCTTATCAAAAGAAGTTCTTTACGTAAAAGTTCCCCTAATCCTTAACTTTAATAAATATCGGAAATCCGATATTCAGAAACTTATACGGTTACGGTATAATACCCCAGTCCGTGACTCCTCACTAAATCAATAGTAAACCAAGGTAGCGCCGGGTAAATATTTACCGTGGTCGCCTTCCTACATTATAATATTTTGCCCTTCGAGTCACCATTAATGAAATGAATATTTTAATTAGTTATGCAATTAAGACTAACTTCTTGTGATTTTAGTTCTGTTTCTCGAAATATCATGTACTAGATGACTAATACGATTTTGAAAAATTTATAAATTTTTTGAGACAAGCGAAAAAATATAATAACCTGAATACTCATCATCAAATTAAAACGTGTCTAGAACTACACATTTAGCGTAGAGCTTACTAGCACTAACTTATGAAATCATAGATTGAAAACGTATTTAAAGTCTGCCTATGCAGACAGGGCTAACGCAGTGAAAGCCCCTCATTAATTCTGCCGCCCACAATCATCCCACCACTTCCGCTATTAGCCTTCGTAACTTTGCCCACAGAATAGATAATAGTACAACTTTGACTCTATACTATTCGTACTCTACAAAATATAGGAAAAATCTGAAAATTATTAACTACTGTAGAGAGCGCGCACGAAACAAAAAAAAATTGCACGTGTTTGCTAGTTACTGTCAGTAGTTCTGTACAATTGTGTAGCTTTCATTACAAAACCTTTAAAATATTGAGACTAGTGTGGTTTGACAATGTTTGCTAGATAATATTATATTAACTAGAGATCGTCCAATGGTCGAAATTCGACCTTAGTTTCAACGACATTAGGACTACTACCTATATTTTGTAAAAAAATATTGACTTTATCTTGTCTCTGGGACTCAGCAGACTCATAATAGTATCTAAGATTCAATAAAAAAACTATAATCCACTTTCAATTTGTCACCTTGTTGTCAATAGACTTCAACCATAAATAAAAAAGTATAATTCGTATGTATAGGCTTGTCACTCAAAAATCTGTCATTTTCCTAGGTGTGTGTGTTGTAGTGTGTGTAATGTTTTATTTGTTAAAAAAATGTGTGTTATAAGCATAATTTTAAAATAATATTAGCTCGATGCACTCCTTCACCATATCTATACTTTAATATTATAATTGGGAAGAGTTTGTTTGTTTGAACGCGCTAATCTCAGGAACTACTGGTCCGATTTGAAACGTTCTTTTACTGTTGGATAGCCCATTTATCGAGGAAGGCTATAGGCTATATTTTATCACACTAAGTATAATAGGAGAGAAGAAATAGAGGAAAATGTGAAAAAAACGGGGGGAAATTAAGGGCTTATTTGAACGCGCTAATCTCAGGAACTACTGATCCGATTTGAAAAAATCTTTCAGTTTTAGATAGCCCATTGATCGAGGAAAATATAAGCTATATTTTAATAAGAGCGAAGAAATAGATGAAAATGTGGAAAAAACGGGGGAAATTATATGGAATTGCTTATTATCTTATGAACTACTGGAGCAATTTTTATGTTATTTGGCAAACATGAAGAATAAACCACGTGAAGGGACATAGGCTATTTTTTGCTGCAAAATGTACGGTTGCGTGAAATTCCTAAATTACGCAAGCGAAGCCGCGCGGAACATCTATATATAATAAAACCGTAGGAAAGTCAATTCTGTATATTGAATATTTTTGTACAATAAATAATACTTGGGAGTTGGGATGTGATCTACTATGCTAACGCGGACGAAGTCGCGGGCAACAGCTAGTAAACTATAACTGTGCAAAATTTCATTCACCTACGTTTCTCCATTTTTCCTCAAAAGGGATACAAAGTTTTTGGCTCACGTATTAATATATAGATTAGGTCCTTAGTTCCTTACATATATGACATTGCCGTTTTGTATGGGAGGAATCCATCCGAGGAGGAACTCACAGTGAATTTTCTACAAGGAACACTTACACATCCTAAGGGCGGCTTTTACCAAACCTTATTTAAAATAAGTTAAAACGCATTTAGTTAAATACGTTTTCATTCGTAAACACAATTAATTTAAACTTATTTCATTTTGTCTTGCACCACGATGTTGAAGCTTGAAATTAACTAAACGCATTTTGCAGCGTTGCTGCATTATGTCTTGTGCGTTCCATTTTACGATTTGAGCAGTATTGTTACATATAACGTTATTTCACGGTTGTTTGACGAAATTCGGTTTGTTTTTTTGCGTAAAACGAGTTTTCTATCAATGAATGCCTCAGACGCGACGGACGCAGGCAGTATCCCTTAGTAGTCTGTGGTTGGCGCAAGGGTTTGTTTGTATTGTTGTACTTGTACACATGTTGTTTTGTTTCACATACTTTAGGTTGTTGTACAGACTCGTGCAGATGTTCTGTTAGTAGAGTAATCGACAAATAATAATTATGAGTGATATAAAAAGTGGCCCCCGTAACTTTTCCTTTTAAAACAATAATCTAGATTCAATTATTTCTAGCAAAATCATCGTCGTCTTCTTTGATAGGCGAAATCTTCGAAAGAACTTTTTCTCTGTCAGGGTTTCAAACAAATTTGATCTTGCCTCAATAACGCTGACATCTCGAGGCCTGTTCATATAGTTGACAATTTCTTCGTCGTCGTCATCAATCTCATCAAAAAGAAACTCAAACAAACTCTTTATTTTTTTCACACTCAAATTCTTCGAAAATTATTCTCGACCAAAAAAAATCTAACCTCAAACTCAACTGTTAAATACGTTTAGCAGCTTAAACAGCGATATTTGCCTGTTTAAATTTGACAGATCAATAATCATGTTTAACTTGTGGTGCAAGACAACTTGTGTAGTTAAACAGAATTTTGTGGTTAAATAAAATTTTAAACATGTTTAACCGCTTGGTAAAAGTCGCCCTAAAGTATTATCACTTATTTTTGTTACATACTGTATAAAGAACTTGGAATTCTTACCCAAAGAGGAGATATTTGAGATCAAAGTGGCCTGTACAACAAAACGCCAATTTCATATGTAAGGACCAAGGTATTATGCTGCATGTTTATTTATGAAGGGGATAATGTTAATTCATGTGTCTCCCTGTTTGTAACCTCACACACCGAAACCGTTGAGCAGTTTGTATAACGGCCGTTCCCAATATTTGATCTATCTCTGGTTTTGCCTTACTAGAGATAGGAATAGCTCACATTAGACATTAGAGACGTATATTTTATGTCAATTGTGAGCTATTCCTATCTCTAGTAGGGCAAAACCAGAGATAGATAAATATTGGGAATGGCCGTAAAAGGTTCATGGATATTTTGGATAGAAAATAATAATGTGGTCAAAATGTTGTAATTTACGAAAAAAAATGTTTTTTTTTTTATGAAATACCCTTATTTGTATGAAATACCCTATTATATATACCACGTTTGCTCAAACGAGCAAACGTGTCGCCTGATGGAATGCAACTACCGTCGCCTATGGACACTCGCAACATCAGAAGAGCTGCAGGGGCGTTGCCGGCCTTTTTAATTTTTAACCGACTTCCAAAAACGAGGAGGTTGTTTTTTTTTAATGAAATACCCTTATTTCATAAAAAAAAAACTGGGTTTGCTCAAACGAGCAAACGTGTCGCCTGATGGAATGCAACTACCGTCGCCTATGGACACTCGCAACATCAGAAGAGCTGCAGGAGCGTTGCCGGCCTTTTTAATTTTTAACCGACTTCCAAAAACGAGGAGGCTATACGTTCGGCTGTGGATGTTTTTTTTTTTTATATGTAAGTATGTTCAACGATTACTCCGCCGTTTGTAAACCGATTTTCAAAATTTTTGTTTTGTTATATTAGGTTTCACTCCAATTTGGCCCCATTTTCACAAAAGTGGTGACCTGATGATGGGTTATCCATGAGTAATCGAGGGAACTCCTCAAAATTCAAATGGAAACATATAGTTTTTTTGGTTTCGTATGAAGTATTTCAGGCATATGTTACCAAAAAGTAAGATTTTGCACCAGGATACACCATGGTTCGAAGGTGGTGAACAGAACTCCTTACTCCTTATAGATACATATTTGGGGGTTTCGGCGTTGTCTTGTGAACTGAAAGCATATACTACTTTGCAAATTTAATTAATCATCATCATCATCACCACTATTGCACCATACATCCATGACTAATCGTGGGAACTCCTCAAAATTTATATGGAAACATATAGTGATTTCGATTATATGAGAAGTATCCTAAGCATATGCTACCAAAAAGCAAGATTTTGCAATTAGATAATATACCATGGTTCCGAAGGTGCTAAGAGAACTCCGGATTCCTTATAAATACAAGTTTGCGGCTTTCGGAGTTGGTCTTAAATATAAAAATATTTTGTCATAGAACTCAGTATTATTAGCTGGTACCGTCTTCAAAATAATGAAGATTGTGTATAGAAATAGTTGAGGTTTTGGAGAATTATGCATAAGGCACTTCAAAGAGTAAGAATTATTAAATTTTTTAATACTTTTTTGTTCATTATAAATTATTATTGTTTTTACCCTGGAAGTCGGTTTTAATTTTTTGTTAAAAATAATTCGATTGTTGAAATTCCGGTGGTTTCAATGAGATAAACGAATTTCGCCGCGAATTAAATTGCACACAACATCAAGTATTTGGTATTGCAAATTGTGAATGTAGCGGAAACATAATATTCTTCCGCTCTTTTAGAAGAAATCGTAATTTGTAAAATAAAGCAACATTGACCTTTACTTCTTGACTCAAAATATAATACAATATCTAAAATTTACTAATTTTTTAAATTATAAATTCTTTACTTTGAGTTTCCTTCAATCGTTACGTTGTTAGGACTTATGTAATTCAGCGGCAATAAAAATAGCTTTACGTCTGTTTTACGACATACTTCTATGTTCTAACGTTCCATTTTCATATTTAACGAATTTTTAACAATTTTCCATTTCAAACTCAGATCAAATAAAAAAAACATAGCGCACACGGCCTTTATCATATATGTCATAACTCATAACTAAAGTCACTATACTACTTACGTACCCGCGCTTACGCACAAAGGTGCACAAAACCACTACTGCGCCACTACCAAAAACAGCTTTACTTCCGAACTACATAGCGGAACATGCTTATTAACGGTACTGATATTTGCACGTGGTATGATTATTAAGTAGTGATATAGTTGACTCCGCAAAAGGTCACGTAGCGGAAACAATGGAAGGACAGGTTCCAGGAAATTGAGGTTGCTTAATGAATTAAAGGTTCCGATTGGCAGCGGACAACATGAAGCAACCGTAGACGACGTGTCGTCGCGACTCGCGACACTACTGGATTCTATGTATTTCAATGAAATACCCTGCGCAGCTAGCGACACGAAGCTAGCGAAACATTCATAGAGATACATAGAAATAACGTGTCGCTACAACACGTCGTCTGCTGCAACTTCATGTAGCCGGCGTCCAACTTGTACCTTAAGAACTATTTTATTTTAAGTGACCATCAACCCACTTGCAGATAATTGAAGACGTGAGTGGAAGAACATGATAAGTAACATTAAAGGTGCTCCCTCATCGGAAGCATTACATTACAATACTACCTCCCTGAACGACAAGCATTCAGTGTCAAGCGTTTGCCAAGCTGTTGTTGTGTGCAGAAGATGCTGAAAGCTTGTCAGCGACAAGCGTTCAGCATCTTGTGTAATATCAAATTATAGGTTACAAGTTATATCAAAATATTATGTATCATTACAAGGTGCGCATTGTAATTTGTAATGCTCAGTTCTACTCATTCACTGATATAATGCTCGACTCTGTAACATTACATTACAAGCGAATGCTCCCAGTGATACAAAAAATTTTAAAAAAATGCACAAATTGAGGCTTTTTGGCCGGAAAATTTATATGAAATAAAAAACTTTGCATTTTATGTGTAGCCAGAATATATGTTTTAGCCAAGTGATAAAAGTAGATAAGTTACAAGGTTTGTTCAAATTATGTACGTATTTAAAGTGAAAACATGAGTAAATGTCCGTTATAAAATGTTAGTTATCATGTTCTTCATGATAACTAGCATTCTCATGGCTTCAATTCATGCCCTTTTTAGTCAAAAGCTGTGAAGGGAAATGAATATCAGGAAAACAGAATATGAATGCACATTATAATAAAAAGTACAGTTTAAATGCAAGTTTTGGGAAGATGAAATTACATTAATTAAACTGCTGGACCCTACTGGACAATAATAGCACAGAATAGAGAATACTGAAAAGAGCTGGAGGAGGCCTTTGCCAACAGGCACACTGAATTAAGAGATTATATTTAACAAGAAAACTTTTATACTACAGCTACTGTAAAAACAATTTGGAATAAAATGCTTAATAATAATAAAATACAAGTTTCTGGTTTAGCATACCACTGCCAAACTTCTATCTTTTAAAAAAACACCATTCAAGTATGTGCCCAAAATTTAATACAAAATGTTTACCAGCTGTTTATAGAGTATTTATTTTTTAATTTTATTTGAGATCAACCTCCTGATGTTAAGCAAAATGTCATAGGCAAAAATGTGGTTTAATTCATCAAGCTGGTGACGAGACACAATAGAAATTCTAATGATTTGATTGATTAAACATTACACAAGATGAGCAACAATCTGATGCACATGTTATAAGAATATTATAACACTTTAATGAAGAGTTAGTTTAAATATTATATTTCCTTTAAATATACTGATAGGTATATAAGTAGACATTCCTTTTTCATTTACCCTCCTGGCAGTTGGGTAAAAAGTACAATTGAAACTCGAACCTAATATTTCTAGATTAGACTACTCTTTAATAATGTTTAGTACCTATCAGTCTCATGTATTTTTTTTTACATGTTTATGAAATGAAACTTACCAATAATGAAGAATGTACTGCCCAACAGACACAGGATAAGCCTCACGCAGACTGCCCGATTTAAGGAGCTCGTCACACGCCGTGAAAAGTAACTCATTGGACAATTCCATCGCTGATCATTTGGTTGCTGTTCGTAAGTTACTGTTGTAGGCTGATAAACTGCACTTGTAGGCATTGTTATGAAATGATGACAATCTCTTTCCAAGAATATTCACTATTTATATGCCACTTTACGAAAGCACTGTATTCCTGTTGCATAAAACGTTAAATATCAAGGAGCACTAATATTTGTTTGAACTATCTTTGTTATGAACAAAGAAAGAAAACAACACACTTTAAATTTAGTTAAAACGCGATAGATACAAAGCGCTATTGACCAAAAAGCGTCACAATTTAAGAAAGACGATTGTTAACAATGCACAAGAACATTTCAGAATCAAATTCTGATATGAAGCAAAAAAAAGAGCGTGAAGACTGAAGCGTCCAATCGACTTCTGTCAAGTGTCACTTGTCATTGTCATTTGTCAAATATGTAATTTTTTTTCTTATTATGGCACTTCGGTTATTTAACCTGTGTAGGGGAGCCTTAAGCCGGCGCCAGACATGGACTTCAAAGTTTCAGCAAACTTTGCACAAATAGGAAAATGCCAGCAATTCATTTGCAAAAATAGGCAAATATCAGTGTCACACTTGGCGAATTTGCGTATTTGATCACATGTCTGGCGCCCGTCTAATAATCTGAGGCTCAGATTATATTCGAACTGTAGGTGTAGGGTGTAGCTCAGATTCCCAGTTCGATAAGAATTCTTATGAACGTGGCGAGAAAAGTAACTTGAAAGGAACTAACGCTGCTATCATACAAAAACGTCATTTTTGACAGTTCTCCTTTACCAGCAGGCAGCAATCAGCATGCAGCTGTCAGCAAAGGCCAAAGCTAGTGTCTGACCGAAACTGATTTTTCAGCCGAAACCGAAACCGAACTTTCGGCCTTACTCTCAGTAAAAATAAATAAAATAAATAAATAAAATATCTTTTTATTCAAAATGGGTATTATAATACACTTTTTGAAAGTCGAACGACCGTTCGGCCGAAACCGAAACCGAAACTTGGTAAAACATTAAAAATTACTATTATATACTGAAATTTATTAATTTTTAACATAAATTACAACTTTTTATACTTACTAAAGAAAAAGTACCACATTGAATTTTTTACTTTTCGCGACATTTCTTATACTAAATATTATTAATCTTAGACTCGAATATGTTCCCTAGAAACGTTTTAATACTATAATCCGTTCCTTTATCTACTAAAATCAGTTTTTATACGATTCCAAGTAGGTGCGATTTCACCAAAGAAATTGAACACACTTAGCACACACTAAACCGGTTCTAAACGTATTTTTTTTTTATGAAATAAGGGGGCAAACGAGCAAACGGGTCACGTGATGGAAAACAACTTCCGTCGCCCATGGACACTCGCAGCATCAGAAGAGCTGCAAGTGCGTTGCCGACCTTTTAAGAGGGAATAGGGTAATAGGGGAGGGTAGGGAAGGGAAGGGAAGGGAAGGGAATAGTTGAGGGTAGGGAAGGGAATAGAGTAGGGGTTAGGGGATTGGGCCTCCGGTAAACTCACTTACTCGGCGAAACACAGCGCAAGCGCTGTTTCACGCCGGTTTTCTGTGAGAACGTGGTATTTATCCGGTCGAGCCGGCCCATTCGTGCCGAAGCATGGCTCTCCCACGTTTAAACACATTTATAACACTCGATTGCATTTCACCAACATAAACTAAACTTGTTCACAGCAAATCCGATTTTTATGTTCTGAACGCCCAATATTCGAGTTTTAGCTTCATAAAAGACATTTAAGTCCTTTCAGTGTAGTGTCATGACAGATTGAAAAACATTGACGAAAAAATTGTTAAGATGACAGTTTTCACAGATGCGTTTGGTTAGCTTATTTATCGTTTCTTGCTATTTTGTTACTAAAACAACGTGACAAGGCTCCAAGATGATAAAAACGTATTAAAATCATCGCGTGACGTAACGTAAACTTAGATTCTTCAATCGCGTTCAAAAAATCAATTCATTAATCAAGAAGAATGTAAAATCTATTTAAAACAACGAGATTTACGTCGCCATAATATAAACGCGTTCATTGTTCAATGAAAACTTAGTTGAATAAAACGAAATTTAAGTGTGATTGGTGAAATTCCCCTTAATGCATTATAACGAAGGATTATCCTAAGAAACAAGAGCAGAGTTTCAAGTCATTTTATTTAGGTGCGATTTCACCTAATAAATAGAAGGCACGCTAAGTGTGCACTAGATCGGTTCTAAACGTATAAACGCGGTTATAGCACCAAATTGCATTTCACTAACATAACGTTTAAAGCAAATCCGAGTTTTATCTTTAGAACGTCCAATGTTGTACGGTTAAACTTCATAAAAGCCGTTAAAGTCCTGTCAGTGTAGTTTCATACCGAATCGAAAATCATAGACGAAAAAAATTATGCGTTTGGGTAATTTATGTATCGTTTATTGCTTTTTTGTTGATAAAATAACTTAATTTATTAATCGTGAATAAAGAGAAGATTATAAAATCTATTTGAAACAAAACGAGATTTACATCCACGGGGATGCGTTCCTACGAAGGAACGCATTTAATGAGAACTAAGTTTTATAAAACGAAGTTGTATGATTGGTGAAATCCTCCCTTAGACATTGAAGACGTACTAGTTACTACTGAAAACACAATCAATTGCAGTAAATTATTTTTATGGGAAACATGGACACGACCGTGGTCGAAGTTCAAAACGAAATTACTGAGCAAACTTGCAGTTGACGTCACATTTTTTTTGCTCCAGAAGGTGGTTTGCCACTAAACCTGAAAAATATACTGAGGCTGCAAGAGTGAAGCTTACGGGGAAGTGGACTAGATAAGATTCTAGCAGGGTAGGAACGGTCTAAGAGATTGCGTGTCCATAGTTAAAAGCTAATTTTAAATATTTAAATTAAACGCGTGGTAAAAGAAAAGAGTGAGGCGAGATAATTTACTGGATGAATATCACAAAATATATCCTATAATCTCACAGTCAAACAAAATTCTTAAGTTAATAAAGTTCACACACAATATAATCAATTTATCATAGCATTTACTGAATCGTTTTTTTGGGAAACATTATTATATTGTTATATGTAATAACACGTAATTTGGCAATAGTTATGTATTTTAAATAAGCCTGCGTTTGTCGTAGAAATAAAATTCAATATTATAATTTCGATAAAAATAAGTTTAGACAATTTAATGAAAATAAAACGAGTGCTAATTTCTAATTTGGGACTAATTTGGAATACAATATTATAATCTCAAAACTAAATAGATGGTGGCGAACTGAGCTGGGGCCTCGCTGGCAAGCAAGCACGTCCAGTTAACTGTGAAGTTTACCGAACGACGCATGAGTTTCCGCGGGGCCGAAAGTTTCGGCTATATTTTGGCCGAAACCGAAACTAAGGCCGAAACTAGACTTTTTGGCAAAAACTGGCCGAAACCGAAACCGAAAGTTCGGTCGTTCACTAGCCAAAGCATTGTCGAACTGTTTAATAATCTATATAGAGTATAGTACTGTATGGTTTTGTCTGTGGATTGTTTTGTGATTGTGACCTTTGTCATAGACAATTATACAGACAGTACGGTACGAAATACGATTATCTGTGATATTCTACAAATATATACTAGTAATCTGTGGTGATATTACGATTAGTGACTTGTGCGGACGAGATTTCCGAAATTTTATGGTTTGAAACAAAAATGGTGGTCATATAATTCATAACTTCGCTACTCAATATTGTTAAATTGTTGCGCATTATTTATGTACACAACAAAATTATGATAAAATGTCCACTCCAGTATCTAATCGCAAATATGGAGCACAAAAAATCCGACTCACAAGTAAGTGCATGCCTTTCACTGATGCACCAAATGGTAAATTTGGCGACAATTTTTAGAACACAACAATTAATTAAATAATATACTTGTATTTTTTGTAGTTGTATGTGCCAGAAATTTAGCACGCCGAGATCTATTTCGTAAGTACTTTATTTAATTTTGTTAAAGTGGGTATTACTTTTCTACCATTTACTATGTTTATAAAGCTTCATTGTATTGTAAATAGAACTATACTAATGTTTCGTATAATACGCCCTTAAACCAGCTCACTAGCTTTAATTTGGACGTCTAGTAATGGAATAATCTGGCCTTCTGCCCCAGGAAGGCCACACGATATGAGTTTATTGCATGTTTACAAGGACTTTTGGCTTTTGTATTGTTAACTTCAACAATGTGCCATAAAAATTACTAAAACCTTGTTTGTTTACTCAAGTACATGTAATCATCACTGCTATCTATGGATTGTAGGTTTACCTGACCCATTTGCCAAAATATCAGTTGACGGCAGTGGACAAGTGTACTCAACAAATGCAGTCAAGGCTACTGTTGATCCAAAATGGAATACACACTATGATTTATATTTAACAAAAACTGATGGAATAACTATAAGGTATGTAACTGTTTACCATGAATATAACTATTCCTAAATAAACAATATACACATATTGTTCATTTAGGAATAGTTACAGAATATTTTTGATTTATGAGTAATTACAGAAATTGATTATTTATAAAATACAGTCCATGTTCTGCTCTCTGTCTCTCTCCTTTTAAATTTCATATTATACGTACAACTATCAGAAAATATTTATTCTGCTTATTCTGCTACAAAGGGCTACATTGTAGGTGTGACCTTATTTACAAAATATTACAACATATAAACATATAAAGTCATACACAGAATATAATTTAATTAATACATAAATGTATAAGGACTTTAATGAGATATTCAGTTGATCAGAGTTTTCAAGAATGAAGGGAGGATATTGGCTTAGATTTAAAAAATATGCATTATTTAAATTGTTTTAGTGTATGGAATCAAAGAAAGGCGCACAAGAGACTGGGATCAGGGTTCCTTGGCTGTGTCCGAATACAACCCTCGACACTCAACAAGTTAAAAGACACAGGATGTAAGTTTCTTCAAATATTTTATGTAGTTATTCATTAACCCATCGATTGTGGAATAACGAGACACAATAGCTTATCTATTGTTATCGCGGCCGGATTTGGCCGCTTAGGGCTTCATGAATTAATCTGTTGATCATAGAAAACGAGACACAATAGAATTTCTATTGTGTCTCAGTCACTGGTAACCGTATGGGGCTTGATGAATTAAATCAGCCTTTCTCAAAGTGGGCGATAACACCCCCTTGTGGGCGCTGAAGGTCTGTGTGTCTGGTGTAGGACCCAGAAAAAAAATGGGGTCATTGTGTAGAGGCTTGGGGGGTGATTTATTTCATCAGGATACATTTTAAATTGAAACAATGTGGGCGCTAAAATATAATTTGTTCTGAAAGTGGGCGGTAGACAAAATAAGTTTGGGAAGCTCAGAATTAAATGAAGGAGACTGTTTGAGAAAAAAGTGCAGTGCCCTTGAGCTTTGCTTGACTTGTCTCAGGGGATATATTTTTTTAACAAACACTGCAGAATGTTTTTGTCACTTATGAATCATGGCAACATCTTTTGTTGCCTAAACAATAGAATAATGTTATGCTTTACTAGACATTACGGCATACTATAATGTTGGGTATAAGCATATTAGTTGGAAAATGATAAGCTTGATTTTTTTATATTACTACACTACAACTACAAAAATTTTTGTTTTTACCCAAAATTCTACAGGAAGATAAAACCTATTTTTTATAATATTCCACTGGGAATACTGCTTTTTGGGATAAAAAGAAGCTTTTTATGTTTAACCTAACTATTGTGCCAATTTATTTCAAAATATTTAGTCTGAGCTGTGTAGTAGTTTTGTGTGGGGAAGTAACAAACATACACTGCATAATATTGTGTTTTATACATTTATGATTGTTATACAATTTAATATTTATATTTACTCAGCTTTCTTTCTTCATTTGATATCTATTATACAGATTATGTATGCTGCACTGTACTCACTTTAAAAAAAAATAATGATGTCAATATTTTTGTCATTATTGAGGTAAAAGGTGAACCATGAATAAATTTTGTAAATATTTATGACATTTAGACCAATGTTTGGAGCTCAACGAGGATACTTCGGGAGAAACATGCGCGGAAACATGCAGGGTACAAGGCCAGGTTATAGTGTCTCTATTGTCGAGAGATAGCACTAGAGGTGAGCCAGCGTCAGCGCCAGGCGAGGGATCCCCATTGGCAGTAGTGGGCCCGGCTGGAGAGGTGCTGGCTCCGAGAGAACAGTCCATAAACTCCAACTCGGCAAACGAGTTGCTACCGTTACATTGGGAGAAGCGACTCACACCCACTGGAAGGTAAATTCAATTCAATATTATCTATTACACTCTTTAAGCCAAAAATAGTGAATGTAGTGTTTTAAAGTCTGTCTATCTATCTGATACCTCTTCATGTCCAAACCGCTGAACCGATTCTGCTGAAATTTAGCATAGAGATACTTTGAGCCCAGGGAAGGACATAGGATACTTTTCATCCCGGAAAAATGTCCCGCGCGATAAACTAATTTTGGCGCAATGGAGTAGCGGGTGTGTACACATAATTTTTTTCATTCTATTTGTTTTCTTAAAACCATCAAAATAGCAACGTAAATAAAAAAAAAACTGAATTTGAATAATATGATTAAGGTAAATGACTAGTAGATTGGACAGTACCAGTCATTGGAAAAAGCACAAAAACACAATATTTAATTAATTTATTAATGTTGCTTTAAAAATTTCCTGTTTTTAAAGTAAAAGAATGCCTGTTTTTTTAAGAAAAACAGTCAGTTTTTAAAGCAACATTAATAAATATGGTGTTTTTGTGCTTTTTCATTGGAAAATACTAGTACTGTCCAATCTATTAGTCATTTACCCTAATTATTTTTGACGCAATGATTGCTAGTGTGATCGTCTTTTGTGCCATCTATACTAATATTATAATTCTGCAGAGTTTGTTTGTTTGTTTGTTTGTTTGAACGCGCTAATCTCAGGAAATTTGAAAAATTATTTTACTGTTGGATAGCCCATTGATTGAGGAAGGCTATAGGCTACATTTTATCATGCTAAGACTAATAGGAGCGAATAAATAGAGGAAAATGTCGAATAAACGGGATAAATTATTTGAAATGGCTTATTTGAACGCGCTAATCTCAGGAACTACTGGTCGATTTGAAAAATTCTTTCAGTGTTAGATAGCCCATTGATTGAGGAAGGCTATAAGCTATATTTTGTTACGCTAAGACTAATAGTAGCGAATAACTAGAGGGAAATGTGGTAAAAACGGGGGAAATTATATGAAAGGGCTTATTTGAACGCGCTAATCTCAGGAACTACTGGTCTGATTTGAAAAATTCTTTCAGTGTTAGATAGCCCATTTATCGAGAAAGGCTATAGGCTATATTTTATCTCGCTAAGACTAATAGGAGCAAAGAAATAGAGGAAAATGTGGAAAAAACGGAGGAAAATTATTACTGGAGCAATTTTTATGTTATTTGGCAAACATGAAGAATAGACTACGTTAAGGAACAAAGGCTATTTTATGCGGAAAAATGTACGGTTGCGTGAAATTCCTAAATTACGCAAGCAAAGCCGCGCGAAAAATCTGTATATAATAAAATCGTAGGAAAGTCAATTCTGTATATTGAATATTTTTGTACAATAAATAATACTTGGGATGTGATCTACTATGCTAACGCGGACGAAGTCGCGAGCAACAGCTAGTTCTATATAAATTTCGTGAGAAACATATATTATACGTGTGCAAAAACTTTCTAATTTGTTTCATTGCATAATCATTCAATATTCAGTAAATGCATCTAGGTTACAGTAGTAAGTTGTTGAGACTTATTTTTATTATCTCAACCTGTGATTATAATTGTGATTTAAAATGAAACATTTTAGAATTTCTTAGCTAACTAGATTTATTACACACTAGTTGTTTCCCGCGACTTCGTCCGCGTCAGTAAAATGTGATAACAAAGATAATAAAAAAGAGAAATTTGTTCCCCTTTTTAATGTTCCTTACCTAAATAGCAAAAATAGGAACTCATTACAAAGACTTTGAAGCCTGTCTGTCTATCTGTCTCCAGGCTGTATCTCAAGAACTGCGCTAGCTAGGTAGTTGGAACAAATAACGTTTTTCTATCGCCACTATAGCAATAAATGCTAAAAACAAAATAAAGAAAGTATTTGAAGGAGGCTCCCATACAACAAATGCCTTAATTTGGCCTTTTGCCGTCAATGTAACCATAAAATACTCAATTGTATTTAAATTTTATTAATCACTATTCGCTACATGTTATAAAACAAAGACCTTAGTTCTGTCTGTCTGTAAGTCTGATCGTGGTAAACTCAAAAACCACTGCACGGATTTTCATGCGCTTTTCAATCGAAATAATTATTTTTCGGGAGGTTTAGGCCTATTTAATTTGTTTATTTTCGCGTCTATGTGTGTCCCAAAAAAATCCAGAAGTTTCCTCTAAGTATATCTCATTATCATATCACCACAATTGTAAGCATTGTACCAAATTCAGGTTATTGTACCTCTATAGTGTATTTAAAACACTATACAGCTACAAAACAGTTTTCAAAATCAGTCAATAAACGGTGGAACAATAATATTATAAGTAATCAAAGAGTTTTGATAATAATGTGATGATACATGGCCTAATTATAGTGATGATGATGATTAGTTTTTAAATTGACATATTGACATTTAAATATGCTTTTAGTTGTTGTTAAAACGCCAAAATTGCCGAACACGTATGCCGTATCTATAAGGATTTAAGAATTCTGTACAGCACCTTCGGAACCAGGGTATTACTTCGGCGCAAATTCTTATTTTTTGGTAGTTTAAGCTTGAAATCCTTCAGAAAAACGTAAAATAACTATTTGTTTTCATATAAATTTCAAGGAGTCCCATCGATTCCTCATGGACTGCATCATCAGATCACCACTTTTATGATCATGTTACTAAATTCGGGCTACGTCTCATTCAACTACAAAATAATTTTGGAAATCGGCCCACAAATGGCGGAGTTGTCCGCGAACCATTATAAAAAAGTGAAATACATCCTCCTCCTTTTCGGAAGTTGGTTAAAAAGTAGCCTAAGTTATTCCTTACTACATCAGCTATCTGCCAAAAAAAGTCCCGTCAAAATCGCTCCAGCCATTTCAGAGATTAGCCGGAACAAACAGACCGACAGACAGACAGACATACAGACAAAAATTTTAAAAAATGTTGTTTTGGTGTATGACGTATGTAGCATATATACATTCATATGCATGTAGTAAAAAACAGTTCATTCAATATTACAAACAGACACTCTAATTTTATTTATATCATGTATGCATGTATGTATAGATAATATTATTAAGATCAAAAATTATTTTTGTGTTTCTCCTAATATTCTCTTTTAATAATTGAATGAACATCAACCATTCTTTCAATTTTTTTTGTAGAAATGTCCGAAACAATCTGGAAGAAATAAAAAACATTCAATAGTAACTGACATTATTTCTATTTGTAAAATATTTTATTCAAACACTGACCTTCATAATAATATGATGAGGCATGTCAAAATAGTTTTTTTTCATGAAATAAGGGGGCAAACGAGCAAACAGGTCACCTGATGGAAAGCAACTTCCGTCGCCCATGGATACTCGTGTGTGTTACAAGTGCGTTGCCGGCCTATTAAGAGGGAATAGGGGAGGGTCGGGATGGGAAGAGAAGGGAATAGGGGAGGGTAGGGAAGGGAATAGGGTAGGGGATTGGGCCTCCGGTAAACTCACTCACTCGGCGAAACACAGCGCAAGCGCTGTTTCACGCCGGTTTTCTGTGAAAAGCGTTGTTTGGGGTAGTTTACTTTTTAAAGGAGAATGAAGCAAAGTGGTCCAAATTTCCACCACTAACGAGACCCATATTGACTTATTGTCCATTAAATATAGAGTAAATTTCATTATGAGACAAATTTAAAATAAGCTGTCAGTAAAAAGTTATGCTTATGAATATGACTATATGAAAAAATATTTTCGTGAGTAAAAATATTGATATCGATATTCATCTATTTCAGTGAAAACCTAATAGGAAATGCCAAGCGGCATAACATAGCATAGATTGAGTAGTTAAAAAGTGCAATGGATCACATTAACACTATTTTATGGAATAAAACTTTTTCATTCCGTCATAACTTTTTACTTACAGGATATTTTTGATTGCGGTCCAGTTATAATGATTCCGTATTTAGCAGATCATTACGTGAATGTTATTGGTTGTGGACATTTGCACCAAACTCAATATATTTTTATTACATCTACAATATTTTTATACAAAATGGTAAAAAACATGACTTTTCATTCAGAAATAACTTTTCACTGACAGGGTATTTTTGATTGCAGTCTGGTTATAATGATTCAGTATTTAGTAGACAATTTTACTATATAGGTCTCGTTAGTGGTGGAAATTTGGACCAGACTCCATACATTTAAAAACATACTCCTTTACTTGCTAACATTGTGTACCTTTTTATAATGAATCTGTCATAGACCTGATTCGAAACAACTAGCTATTTTCGCAAAATCAACAGAAGCTTATTTTGTTGCCCTTTGCAATGTACACTTTTTTTAAATAGGCAATAATTGACCAACCACTAGTTTTTTTTTGGGAATCCACCACTGCAACATAATATGCAACACAAGCATAACCAATAGTTGTTTAGCAATGTTCGTAGCGGCCGAAAAGGAAGATCTTCCGACCGAGGGAAATAGCATGCTCGGTCAGGCTGAAGCCCACTGACGTTTAAGACGTTGTATATATAATATATCTCCGAAACTTCGATAGCGCGATGCAGGATTGTGACGCTAATTGTGAGTACCACCACAGTTGTATAAAAATATTTATATCACTTCCAGGCCATACTACGTGAACCACGCACTACGTAGGACACAATGGGAGCGCCCCGTAGCGGAGCCCCCGAGCCCGGTATCCCCGCAGACGTCCACACCGCCGTCCTCGCCCACACCATCAGCTCCCACGAGCCCCAGCAGCCCCTCGCAGGCATCACCCTCCCCGGAGAACGATGTCAGCCACGGCACATCTATATCTTTAAGGTAGTAATACCAGTGTAGAATTTATAATTTTAATCATTAATGAGGCCCCTTTATTTCCGCCGCACGCCCCTTGTACGAAATCTGCCCCCAGGTCTCGGCCTATTTATAAATTCGGGGCTGGTATAGACTACTGATCCATGAATGATAGTATAATCATTCTACTCTTTAATCTTTTTTCATATAATAATGACTTTTTGAGAATTTTTAACCCTCCCGTCCCCCCCAAAGTGAGATTTGGAAAGATTTAACTTGACCCTCTCCCTCCTAAAATACCTCACGTAATTAATGGACGCCCCCTAAGAAGTAACATAGATTGTAAAGTTTTTTTATTATTATTTGCAGACCAGAGCCACAACCTCAGACAGCTGTACGTAGTCGTTCACAGACTACTCCAGTGTCCCCGAATCCAGCAGCAGTGGTGGCAACTGACCTGCCACCTGGATATGGTATGTATATTTATTTTGTAACTATGCCCATATGAGCGACTGTAATGTCAACAATTTCAATGTCACATCAACTACACCAGTGTTTTTATACCTCTGAAGCTTCTGGAGGGGGGGGGTCGCCAGAAGTTGAGATAAACTATTTCAGTAATAAAACTACAAAGATGAAACATATTGCTAATAATATTAAGTAGCATAATTTCATCAAAAGCAATAATAAAAAAAGCAGGCCAACAAATCTACAATATTTTTTAGGTCTCATAAGTCCAGTTCTTATTATTCAGTGTTAGCTTATTCATATGCATTAAGTTCTTATTGTATTTGCATTGTAAGTAATGTTATATTATGCTCTACTTCGCACGTTGATTGCGTCTATGGGGTACTAAAATAATGCATTACAATTAAATATAAAACAATCAGCCACGCTAAAAATACGTGATTAGACTTACAATTGATATGACTAACGCTCTGAAGGTGAAATCGATTTCTAGGCGTGATGTTGATGTAAATATGAACAGTATGTTGGTTGTGTTAAAATGCTATTCTCTCTTTAGCTTTTCTTCGTCTGACGTACTGGAAAAGTTACACAACAAAGGCAGCGGAACTTGAATAATACACTGCATAAACATTATTATTAAAAATAAACGGAAACCGACATTTTTCTGGGTGGAAATTGGCGTCATTACTTTACGTCACAAATATAATCAAAATATTTCAGTACTACCAGATTCAGATTGAAAGCAAATAAAGATAAAGAAATAAGGACGCGTTTGACGGTAAATGTGATCTTAGTTTCAATTAAGAATTTTTACCCAAATTTTAAAATTCAAAAGAAAGGAAAATTTTAAAACCTCACATTTGACATTGACGTTTTTTTTTTCAGAGATGCGCACAACCGCCCAGGGTCAAGTGTACTTCTACAACAGCGCGACGGGCGCGTCGACGTGGCACGACCCGCGTGTCCCGGTACATCTGCGGCACCGCGCCTCCGCTGGCCCCCTGCCCCCGGGGTGGGAGATGCGCCACACGCCGTCCGGACGACCGTACTTTGTAGACCACAACCATCGGACCACACAGTTCACTGACCCGAGGCTGGCTTTGGAGGCGAGGCTGGTGAGTAACTGCTTGTGTTAGACTTGACTTGACTTGACTTCTCTTTTACACAGATGAAAGAAAGAGGTAATTTGATATTTAATTATTATAAATATGATGCAAAGTTTACATCAAGTTATTGTTACACTTCAGGGCACCACGGAAGCTAGTACCCCGGTAGCTCCGCCCCCCGCGGCCACGCCCGCGCCGGCGGCGGCGGACACCGACGACGCCCTACCCAAATACAAGCGCGACCTGGCGGCAAAGGCGCGCGTGCTGCGAGCTGAACTGCAAGCGCTGCAGCCGCAGACTGGACATTGTCGAATCGAGGTATGAAAATTAATTGTTTAACCGTAGATTCATGGTGGATATTCATGTTCAAAAATAATGTATGTACAGTGTGTGTCTATTCTATTGAATATGTAAGAAATCATGTGAGCCTGCAGTTTTCGCGTAACTTTCTGCCGCGCACTGTAAAACTCTGGAACAAACTGTCACCAGCAGTATTTCCGAACCTATACAACCTGCAAATCTTCATGAGAGTATTTGTATATATCTTAAAAGGCCGGCAACGCACCTTCAGCTCTTCTAATGTTACGAGTGACCATGGGCGACGTTATTTGCTTTTCATTATTTATTAAGTTAATAGTTTGCTCATTTGCTCCCCTTATTTTATAAAAAAAAAGTCTTTTACTTCGAGACAGTCATAACAACAAACTCCATTTCTTTTAAGGTTATTGTATTTTTTAAATAAAATATGGTCAACTATCCCTGCCTATTTACTGAGTAACAATAATATTAGAATTCACCTATGCAATTTTTCTAATGCCTGTTTTTACCAACCGTCTCCTAACGCTAAGTGGTCCCCTAGCGGCCATTTAATAAAATTATACCCCACGTTCCAGATGACGTTAAAAACGCTCACGCTCAAGACCGTAGTTTTTCCTGTTCCACTAGCATGTGAGCGTCAGTGATACAAACCCAAGTGGAACGGATTATGGAGCGTTTTGAGAAAAGTTTAAAAAAAGAACATAATATAAAAAATTTTTATACATACTAATGCCCGTTGCAGACGATGCGCAGTAGCTTGCGCAAGTACTAATACTAAGCATATATTTTCATCGTGTGAACGCATTTTGCTTAGTGAAAGTGCGAGTGCAAGTTGCTTAGTAGCACTCGCTTTGGTCCTCGCGCAAGTGCGACTCATTTGCCCCCGCTCCGTCTACTTCGCCCCCGCGCTACTTCACTGGTCATCGTTTGAACATGCGTTGACCAGTACTAGCGCCAGTACTAGCGCCATTTCAGTCTGTTTGTTGTTTTGGTAAAGATGTAGAAACCTACCACTAGATTGTTGGGGAGTTGGTTGTTCTATTGAGTCTCAATGTTTTAAGTTTGTAATTAAAAATGAGTAAATGGAATTCAGACAAAACTATACAGTTTTCCTTTTTCTAAATTCTGTATTTCCTGCATCAGTTCCTCTGCTATCACTTCATTTAGCTCTTGAATTAGGCACTTAAAAAGTTTATTCAAAACCATACGCTTGTCCATGGTTGCCTACTATGCACTGGCACTATACAAAGCTACTTCGCGTGATCTTTTTACGTTTGAACGCTGGCGCAAGTACCTGCGCAAGTACTCGCGCAAGCTACTGTGCATCGTCTGCAACGGGCATTACATTGAACAGAACTCTGATATTACGATCCTTTTCTTGAAGTCGTAAATAAAAGTAGGTAATTGTTTATAGTTACATATTTTATTTTACAAATAAAATACATAATAATATATTTGTTTCGTTTTTAGTATTACATTTTTTTACATAAGTAATCATATTTTAATATACATAGTTAAACTTTTATTATATTTCAGTTTTCACATTGAATCATATTTCAATAACAAACCACATACTTTGCATATTGACTATTGTCACATAAAGTTTTTAAGTAACAATACCGCGTAATGCTAAGTCAACAGGTACGACTCAGGAGAGACGAAAATTAGTACTTATTATATTTTATAAGAAATCAAATTTTGACCTTTCATTTAAAACAATTTCTTTTCCAATCAAAATATTTTATTACTTAAATATTATTTAATATTATAATACCTATTTCAATAGGCTCGAGATAGAGGCGCATGTGTCTGATAACTGATTTGAATTGTAAAACTGTACTTGTTAATAATTATTGAATGTACCTTTTCTGAATAATATATATATATATCATTTGCATTTAACTTCAGTGTTTAATTAAAGTCAGTATTCCCCACTACAGAGTTAGCAACATTAATATTTTTAGTAATGAAATAATATAAAGTTTTTTTGTCTCTACTCTCTCATCAAAACTTTCCGAACATGGCTTTCGCGATATAGTTACGTTAAAATTAAAAAAAAAACTAGAACGACCACTTTGATCCATCTTCGTCGAGGGTCGTTTTGAGCGAAAATGATGACGTCATGAGTGACGTCATAGCAGCGATCAACACGACCGCGGTCGTCAAATGGAACGGCAGAAAGGGACGTTTTGAGCGTTTTGGTCAAAATTAACGTCTTCTGGAACGCAGCCATAGTGTAAATTGTAAACAAAAATATTTTTTGTGAATGAAGGCTTATCTTATCTATGCTATTTCCAGGTATCTCGCAACGAGGTTCTCGAAGAATCCTACCGGTTAGTCATGAAGTTGCGTGGCAAGGAGCTTCGGAAGCGGCTGCTGGTGAAGTTCCGCGGGGAGGAGGGGCTGGACTACGGGGGCGTGGCGCGCGAGTGGCTCCACCTCCTCGGCCGAGAGCTGTTCAACCCCCACTACGGCCTGTTCCAGTACGCTAACTCTGGGGATGACAGATACGCGCTGCAGATTAATGCTGATTCTGGGGTGTGTGTTTTTTTATTATGTACTAGACGTACCGCGCGGTTTCGCCTGCGTAAAGAAGAAATTTCACGGAAACCGTACATTTCTCCACAAAAATAGTCTATGTCCCTTCACATGGTTCTCCCTATATCTGTGCCAAATAACATAAAAATTGCTCCAGTAGTAAACACTTTCAAATATTTTTTGCGTTTTTTTACAAATTTTCGTCTGTTCAGTCCTATTAGTTTTAGCATGATAATAATATATAGCCTATAGCCTTCCTCGATAAATGAGCTATTTAATACTGAAAGAATTTTTCAAATCCGACCAATAGCTCCTGAGATAAGTCCGTTCAAACAAACAAACTCTTCAGCTTTATAATATTATTAAGATAGATTATAATATTAGTATAGATTTATATTTGAGGTTTTTGTTGAGGCTTTCCATTTTATAATTATCATTCTAGATTTATACATTTCTTATTAGTTATTATAAAAGCAGATCAACCCCGATTACATACCTGTTATTATTATTATTACAGACTTATAAATACTTTGTTATAATTCCAGATAAACCCCGAACATCTTTCATACTTCCACTTCGCGGGTCGCATACTCGGCGTGGCGTTGTTCCACGGCCACCAGCTGGACGCGGCGTTCACCGCGCCGTTCTACAAGCAGCTGCTCGGGCGGCCCATCACGCTGCGCGACATACGCGACGTCGACCCCGAGCTGCATAGATCGCTGTCGTGGATGCTGTGAGTGTTTTCCACTGTCCGTTCCTTCTGGGAGGGATGTAAATTTTCAATGTTTACTTTAGTAATACTAGAGTAATATTGATGTAGTTTTAAGTACATAGTTTATGCATATTTTTTATGATGAGTTTTCATGCGGAATTAGTGCTATAATAATAAAACAAAAGTCAGAGAACAGAACTCTAGAGGCTAATTATTAGAGATAGGTGTTTGAACATGTCATTTTCAGCGTTGCTTGATAAACTCTAAGCATATACAGTAGAATAATATGTTTGGCTTTTTTTAAGAAATTCTAAAGTGGTAGTGACGTCAGCTGATTATGAGTTTTCGTATTATGAAGGTGTATCCTGGATCCAAAGTCACTAAGCAGAATACATAAGTATTTACTGAAGAAGAAAATTTATTAGTGAAATTATTATTTTTTCAACTGGATTGTCCCATGTTTATGTTAATCTTAATCATAAAGTATTCGATAGTTTTAGAAATTCTTATCCAACAACCTAAAATAGCATACATGTTACAGATTCAGGGCCAGATTTATCATCAAGTTGGTTCGTTATTGCCGTACCCCAACGCTGATCATCAATTTTTGCAAATTTAAACTTTTTAATTGGGACTTAACGCGACTTATTTAAGTTTTATTTAATTTATTTCTAATACAAGACGAGAAATTATTCGTGAGCTACAATGGTTTTTCCATCAGCATAACGCATTAGTTCAATTGTTTAAAATTGTTCTCGATCATATGCCATCTGATACTTACAATTAACATTTGTGGTGTGAATTTGGAAGAATCATGTTTTTCACATGGCCAACTTTATGTTGCCTGTTAATTCTTACACACATACTGCTGAATCATCGATCTAAGACAAATTTTAGAATAGAGATATTGAATTGTGCAGTTTTTCTCATGTTGAAGGATGTTTGTTTCAGAGAGAATAGTATTGCGGGCGTCATCGACACGACGTTCTCGGTGGAGTGTTCGTCGTTCGGCGCCGTGCGCAGCGTGGAGCTGCGGCCGGGCGGCGCGACCGAGACCGTCGGGCCTAAAAAGGCCACATTACGCAATACTGCTAAAAAGAATTCAATTACCGAATTCTTAGCAGTTCCTCTAAAATTTCGTAAAATGGACGCATTCTCTATCAATACTGCTCCAATTCAATTCATCCGTAGATTCATATTTCTGGCATATGTTGCCACATAAAAATAATTTAATCGATTTTAAGCGACCTTACCGATTATCTGTATTTGTATTAAAATTGTGAGTCAAAAATGTTTTGTCATATAAAGTAATAATATTTCTTGTTAAAAATCGATGAAAGCGATCAAATGTACGGTAAAAAACTCGAGTTTAAAGTAAAAAATATCAGAAAAAGTTTCGTTTTATACGACTGGCAAGGTGGCAAGAAATAAACGTCTTAAGTGTCATAATCTTCTAATTGTCAAATGTCAACCATAAAAATGCAATTTTATTTGTTTACGTTGGTCATTGGTGTTGAGAACTAGAATTTTTTGTGAAAAAAATCTACGAACACTTCAACCACCAATGTTAAAACTGCATTAGGGCGAAACACTTGAGTTTTGAGCAATAAATCTCGGTTAATTTGGTGGCTCACACAAGCTGCGTTGTGGGAAGTTTATGGAAACTCACCAAGACGAAAAAAATTAAGTTTTACGATGGAAATCGATTTTAGCAAAGTTTTTTACTGCTCTCGTTTTGTTAGGATTGTGTTGTTCTTCAAATCAGTGGCTCTTTGCATTGCAAGGCGTAAAGTCTCGAAATTTTTGAACTTGCATAAAGTTTTTGGAATTACTGAGTAAGTACACTTATCTTAATTCATAAATAGGAAATATACATTTACTTGTACAATTATATTACTACATGTGGTAGATTAATAATCAATATTATAATTAATTTATATGTACTTAGTTATATTGAAAAAAAGAAGAAAATTATTTGTAATGAATTGCTAACATTTTGATATACGTAATTCAATTGTTTGATTTTATTATATTTGATAAGAAGAGTAATTGTTCAAGTTTGATTTAATTCCTAACACTTCTTTTAGGTACAATGGAGAAACGTCTGCCTAGCAGAGTGTCTGAGGGTCAGTGGAATATTTTAATAGATTTCCTTGAGCAACACCCTAATCTAGCTAGAGCACGTGGATACAACAACAGTGCGCATGGAAGAGCTGAGTCATTCCGCTTGTGGCAAGAGGTGGCTAACTCGTTGAATGCAGAAGGTTCTGGTACAACTAAATCTCCGAAGGAATGGTCTGTTGTAAGTACTTTAGATTAAAATTGTTATTTTTTATGTTATCTATTGTAATTTTATTGAAAAATTATTATATTTCTTTTATTCACAGTATGTTAGCAACTATAAAAGTAAACTGAAAAAGATAGTTGCTGATATAAACACTGACTGCAGTAGCACTGGCGGAGGGCCTCCCAGGTTAAGTGCAAAATTAGCAGACTGGGATACAAGATTTCTGGCCCTTTTAGGACCAGGATTTGGCCAGGCAGAACCTCGGGTGCTGGTTCAACCCTTTCCTAATGAGGTAATTTATTTTATTTTTCACTAACTTCAAAAAAGGAGGAGGTTCTATATTTGTTTATTTTTATAGTAAATATTCTAGCATATGCATACAAAATTCATGTAATAAAATGAATTAAGAATAAAGTTTATTTCTTACAGCAGCCTTCCACCTCTGCACAAACACCTCAAATGTGCGAAGTAGGAGATATTATACAGTATGTGTAGATTTTGTCATAATTTAAATAGTGTTATAATAATTAAATCTAACTTACTCCATACTTCCATACTAATATTATAAATGCGAAAGTGTGTCTGTCTGTTACCTCTTCATGTCCAAACCGCTGAACCGATTTTGCTTAAATTTGACATGGAGATACTTAGAGTCCTGAGGAAGGACATAGGATAGTTTTTATCCCGAAAAATGTACGGTTCCCGAGCGATAAACGAGTTTTGGCGCAATGGAGTTGCGGACGTCATCTAGTAGTTATTATTTCTATTAAATGTAACATTTTAATGTTTTAGAACATCGGAGGAAGCAGTTCCAGTGGAAATTGAAGAGGAACTTCTAGTACTACCTTCGGAGATACCTAATAATGACAACAGGCCATTATTGCCTAGACAAAGAAGGCAAAAAAGGGTTCGCAGTAAGTTTTACCTTTTGATTGTAGGTATATAGTGCAAAAGAGATATTCATTTATTAGTGTTATGCAAAGAGAGATTCATTAGCTGTACAACCGATAAAAAATAAAATTTATTGTTTAGTTGAAAAAATGGCCAAGTGCGAGTCGGGCTCGCGTACGAAGGGTTCCGTACCATTTAAGAGCAAAAGTGGGCAAATAAATTGTATTTTTGTATGGGAGCCCCCTTTAAATATTTATTTTATTTTAATTTTATTATTAATTATTAAAATTCTAATACTATTAAGAACTTTGTAAAACTCAACTCTCTAGCTATTACCGTTCTTGCGATACAGCCTGGGGAGACAGACAGACAGACATTGAAGTCTTAGTAATAGGGTCCCGTTTTTACCCTTTGGGTATGGAACCCTAAAAAGAAGAACAAATTGATAACTTTATAGCCATGATAAACAATACTTTGCTCTTATGTGTTGCTAAGGATATTTTTCAGTATATTATTAATCTAAACTCTTTTGTTTCAGCTCGGCCACTAGCTCCTTTAGATGAGGCACGGAGAATACTCTCCCAAGTTGAGATGCAGCGTGCTGCAGCAGATGCTGCTAGTGCTGAAGGTCTTCAAAATATAGGACTTAATTTAGGACGTTTAGCTAATACAGCTGAGCAATACTTTCAATACATAGTTTCTCTTAGACCTGCATAAAAGGTCTAATGATAAAATATGATATCGGCAGGTTTCTGTTTCCTTGATAATTGGTACTTAACCATTATATTTTCATAACGATTTTAAAATTGAAATGTTATACTTTATATTTGATATCTTGGGATTAAAAATATGGACATTACTTTACTTACTTTTTTCTTTTAGAACATCATAATTACAAAATTTTAACTTGTAGACGTGTATTTGTTTTCATAGTTGTATTTAAATATTTTTATGTCATTACTAATTAGTAAGTAAGTCTCTTTTATGATTCCTTGTGTTATAGTAAGTACTTTGAATATTATTATCAACCATTAAAAATAAAAACAATTTCACTCAGCAAATTCACATTTTTATTTAAAAAAAACCTGCACACAACTTTCTATAGAATAATTTATTGCATAAATGTGTTATAATATAAAGGTCTTACAATATTGGTACATACATGAATCCAACATTCTGCCTTGTAAGTGGCGTGAAAAATAATTTAAAATTTTACAGGGCATATTAACAAAATACTAAAATTAAATAATAAAGTCATTACACAAAAGATAACATTATTTAAATCAAAAATAAAAAAAAAAAAACAAATTTTTAAATTTTATCCTTACATGTACAAGTGAAATATAACAGGGTGATAAAATTTAAAAAATACTTAATATTATGTGAACAACAAGATCCATCCCTAATTAGTTGAGTAAAAGCCATTATAGATTATATTATCGCTCTGACCAAAGTCTCTCCACAAGGGTATTCCGCACTGATTCTCCGGCAGCTAAGTGATCTCTCCTCGCTGGCAATCTCGTTGGTGTTTCTGGACTTATCTAAAAACATTTACATATTGTATGTTTTTTATTTCATAAAATATGTATTAAGTTTTGAAATATTGTATCATAAAAAATAGTTTCATACTTGCATGTTGATTTCATTTTCTTCCTCCTGTGGTGTTAGTGGTGTGACAGGCATTCTAGCTGCATTACAAATATTGTGTAAAACTACACAAGCATTCACAATTAATCCAGCTGTTGTAGGATGGTAATGCAACTTGCGATCCACCAAAAGACAGCGCCAGCGAGATTTAAGTAGCCCGATGCACCTCTCCACAGTATTGCGAGCTCGACAATGTAGATCAGTGTAATACCTTTGTGGAGAATCAGGCTCTGTGTTTAGAATTGGTGTCATCATGGTAGGGCGTAGGGCATAACCTGAATCACCTATAAGAAATTAATAAGAACATAATATATTACTATGTAAGTAAATATGTATATTGTATATAGCATACTTAAATATAATAATTTATACTGACCTAAGAACCATAAAGTATCATTTTGGACTTGATGTAGATTCTCTAGATGTGATTTCAATGGATGGTGATTCCAAATAAATGAGTCATGTGTTGCCCCACCATGGCTAGCATCCACACTGAGTATATTTAACTCAGAATCACATATCTGAAAAATATGACTGTACAGAAAGAGAATAAATAAAAAGGGGAATGTAAAATTTATACTAAGTATCTCTTTTAAAAATAAGTAGTGACCTATACCCAAGGTAGGTATAGGTACCTACTTATTTTTACCTACAATTTCAACGAACTTAATAACTTAGTTATATTATGAATACCTACTTACAATTTGAGTATTCAATGAATGGTACCTCTTGCGATTGAAAAACCTTTCTTCATTTTGAGAAGGCCTTACAATGGCTATATGTGTACCATCTATGCATCCTATCACTCCGGGAATACGAAACTTTTGATAAAATCTGGAAAAAATTATTAATTAAGTAAGTATTTATTATGGACTATCAAACCCCAAATGCATCAATTACACATTACACATAAGTACCTACCCATTTTTTATTATATTTCGTTCTTCACGTGAGTGTGGGAAATGAATATATTTCCTCCGAAAATGCTCATTGTTAAGGGCTTGTGTCACAGCCCTCACGCAGTTGGATACACTCACTTGGTGCATCTTGTGATGTGCACTAGCACCTATAGTTCTCTGGTAAGATCCAGATGCGTAAAAACTTAATGTACTTAATACCTAAAAGTAATAAAGCAGATTATTAATTGAGTGTAGGCAGGTAGGTACAGTTACAACAATCTTATTGGAAACTATGAGTAGGTACTTCATAATATTCAGTTAATAAATAATTATTTACTTAACTTTGAGGAAGTACTAATCCCACTACGGGCTCCAGGCATATGAGGTTCCAATTCTTGTATGAGGTCACGACACAAGCTCTTGTTGAGGCGAAATAATCCCACAAACTCAGGCTCCGGTATTTCGAAAGCTATATCCATTTCCCTAAATATGGTGCTTTGCCTACGATATAAAAGACTCTCCGTAATACGGGCATGCTCCAAAAAGTTTTCATATAAGCCTAAATCAGCCATAACTATTTTTATTAATTAAAAAGAACAAAATACGAATTACGAGATGCACCACTGCAGTAACTTTTTATGAATCTGCTAATTGACACATGATTGAGACTAAAAGAATTCATATTTAGGGGCCATTTTAGGAACTCTCATAGAAAAGTGTCAAATGGATGAATTGCCGAAAAAGAATTGTATCCGAATCAAAATATGAATTGTCGCTTATGCGGCCATTTTGTGGTTTATGATTCAATTCCTAGTAAGACTGTAATAAGAATTGCCAAATGTGGCCTTTTTAGGCCTCCAGGACTCAGGACACCGAATAATAACTTCTGTTAACGAGTGTACCTTTTGTGCTTTACGTATGGAAGGGAAGCTCAGAATTAAATGAAGGAGACTGTTTGAGAAAAAAGTGCAGTGCCCTTGAGCTTTGCTTGACTTGTCTCAGGGGATATATTTTTTTAACAAACACTGCAGAATGTTTTTGTCACTTATGAATCATGGCAACATCTTTTGTTGCCTAAACAATAGAATAATGTTATGCTTTACTAGACATTACGGCATACTATAATGTTGGGTATAAGCATATTAGTTGGAAAATGATAAGCTTGATTTTTTTATATTACTACACTACAACTACAAAAATTTTTGTTTTTACCCAAAATTCTACAGGAAGATAAAACCTATTTTTTATAATATTCCACTGGGAATACTGCTTTTTGGGATAAAAAGAAGCTTTTTATGTTTAACCTAACTATTGTGCCAATTTATTTCAAAATATTTAGTCTGAGCTGTGTAGTAGTTTTGTGTGGGGAAGTAACAAACATACACTGCATAATATTGTGTTTTATACATTTATGATTGTTATACAATTTAATATTTATATTTACTCAGCTTTCTTTCTTCATTTGATATCTATTATACAGATTATGTATGCTGCACTGTACTCACTTTAAAAAAAAATAATGATGTCAATATTTTTGTCATTATTGAGGTAAAAGGTGAACCATGAATAAATTTTGTAAATATTTATGACATTTAGACCAATGTTTGGAGCTCAACGAGGATACTTCGGGAGAAACATGCGCGGAAACATGCAGGGTACAAGGCCAGGTTATAGTGTCTCTATTGTCGAGAGATAGCACTAGAGGTGAGCCAGCGTCAGCGCCAGGCGAGGGATCCCCATTGGCAGTAGTGGGCCCGGCTGGAGAGGTGCTGGCTCCGAGAGAACAGTCCATAAACTCCAACTCGGCAAACGAGTTGCTACCGTTACATTGGGAGAAGCGACTCACACCCACTGGAAGGTAAATTCAATTCAATATTATCTATTACACTCTTTAAGCCAAAAATAGTGAATGTAGTGTTTTAAAGTCTGTCTATCTATCTGATACCTCTTCATGTCCAAACCGCTGAACCGATTCTGCTGAAATTTAGCATAGAGATACTTTGAGCCCAGGGAAGGACATAGGATACTTTTCATCCCGGAAAAATGTCCCGCGCGATAAACTAATTTTGGCGCAATGGAGTAGCGGGTGTGTACACATAATTTTTTTCATTCTATTTGTTTTCTTAAAACCATCAAAATAGCAACGTAAATAAAAAAAAAACTGAATTTGAATAATATGATTAAGGTAAATGACTAGTAGATTGGACAGTACCAGTCATTGGAAAAAGCACAAAAACACAATATTTAATTAATTTATTAATGTTGCTTTAAAAATTTCCTGTTTTTAAAGTAAAAGAATGCCTGTTTTTTTAAGAAAAACAGTCAGTTTTTAAAGCAACATTAATAAATATGGTGTTTTTGTGCTTTTTCATTGGAAAATACTAGTACTGTCCAATCTATTAGTCATTTACCCTAATTATTTTTGACGCAATGATTGCTAGTGTGATCGTCTTTTGTGCCATCTATACTAATATTATAATTCTGCAGAGTTTGTTTGTTTGTTTGTTTGTTTGAACGCGCTAATCTCAGGAAATTTGAAAAATTATTTTACTGTTGGATAGCCCATTGATTGAGGAAGGCTATAGGCTACATTTTATCATGCTAAGACTAATAGGAGCGAATAAATAGAGGAAAATGTCGAATAAACGGGATAAATTATTTGAAATGGCTTATTTGAACGCGCTAATCTCAGGAACTACTGGTCGATTTGAAAAATTCTTTCAGTGTTAGATAGCCCATTGATTGAGGAAGGCTATAAGCTATATTTTGTTACGCTAAGACTAATAGTAGCGAATAACTAGAGGGAAATGTGGTAAAAACGGGGGAAATTATATGAAAGGGCTTATTTGAACGCGCTAATCTCAGGAACTACTGGTCTGATTTGAAAAATTCTTTCAGTGTTAGATAGCCCATTTATCGAGAAAGGCTATAGGCTATATTTTATCTCGCTAAGACTAATAGGAGCAAAGAAATAGAGGAAAATGTGGAAAAAACGGAGGAAAATTATTACTGGAGCAATTTTTATGTTATTTGGCAAACATGAAGAATAGACTACGTTAAGGAACAAAGGCTATTTTATGCGGAAAAATGTACGGTTGCGTGAAATTCCTAAATTACGCAAGCAAAGCCGCGCGAAAAATCTGTATATAATAAAATCGTAGGAAAGTCAATTCTGTATATTGAATATTTTTGTACAATAAATAATACTTGGGATGTGATCTACTATGCTAACGCGGACGAAGTCGCGAGCAACAGCTAGTTCTATATAAATTTCGTGAGAAACATATATTATACGTGTGCAAAAACTTTCTAATTTGTTTCATTGCATAATCATTCAATATTCAGTAAATGCATCTAGGTTACAGTAGTAAGTTGTTGAGACTTATTTTTATTATCTCAACCTGTGATTATAATTGTGATTTAAAATGAAACATTTTAGAATTTCTTAGCTAACTAGATTTATTACACACTAGTTGTTTCCCGCGACTTCGTCCGCGTCAGTAAAATGTGATAACAAAGATAATAAAAAAGAGAAATTTGTTCCCCTTTTTAATGTTCCTTACCTAAATAGCAAAAATAGGAACTCATTACAAAGACTTTGAAGCCTGTCTGTCTATCTGTCTCCAGGCTGTATCTCAAGAACTGCGCTAGCTAGGTAGTTGGAACAAATAACGTTTTTCTATCGCCACTATAGCAATAAATGCTAAAAACAAAATAAAGAAAGTATTTGAAGGAGGCTCCCATACAACAAATGCCTTAATTTGGCCTTTTGCCGTCAATGTAACCATAAAATACTCAATTGTATTTAAATTTTATTAATCACTATTCGCTACATGTTATAAAACAAAGACCTTAGTTCTGTCTGTCTGTAAGTCTGATCGTGGTAAACTCAAAAACCACTGCACGGATTTTCATGCGCTTTTCAATCGAAATAATTATTTTTCGGGAGGTTTAGGCCTATTTAATTTGTTTATTTTCGCGTCTATGTGTGTCCCAAAAAAATCCAGAAGTTTCCTCTAAGTATATCTCATTATCATATCACCACAATTGTAAGCATTGTACCAAATTCAGGTTATTGTACCTCTATAGTGTATTTAAAACACTATACAGCTACAAAACAGTTTTCAAAATCAGTCAATAAACGGTGGAACAATAATATTATAAGTAATCAAAGAGTTTTGATAATAATGTGATGATACATGGCCTAATTATAGTGATGATGATGATTAGTTTTTAAATTGACATATTGACATTTAAATATGCTTTTAGTTGTTGTTAAAACGCCAAAATTGCCGAACACGTATGCCGTATCTATAAGGATTTAAGAATTCTGTACAGCACCTTCGGAACCAGGGTATTACTTCGGCGCAAATTCTTATTTTTTGGTAGTTTAAGCTTGAAATCCTTCAGAAAAACGTAAAATAACTATTTGTTTTCATATAAATTTCAAGGAGTCCCATCGATTCCTCATGGACTGCATCATCAGATCACCACTTTTATGATCATGTTACTAAATTCGGGCTACGTCTCATTCAACTACAAAATAATTTTGGAAATCGGCCCACAAATGGCGGAGTTGTCCGCGAACCATTATAAAAAAGTGAAATACATCCTCCTCCTTTTCGGAAGTTGGTTAAAAAGTAGCCTAAGTTATTCCTTACTACATCAGCTATCTGCCAAAAAAAGTCCCGTCAAAATCGCTCCAGCCATTTCAGAGATTAGCCGGAACAAACAGACCGACAGACAGACAGACATACAGACAAAAATTTTAAAAAATGTTGTTTTGGTGTATGACGTATGTAGCATATATACATTCATATGCATGTAGTAAAAAACAGTTCATTCAATATTACAAACAGACACTCTAATTTTATTTATATCATGTATGCATGTATGTATAGATAATATTATTAAGATCAAAAATTATTTTTGTGTTTCTCCTAATATTCTCTTTTAATAATTGAATGAACATCAACCATTCTTTCAATTTTTTTTGTAGAAATGTCCGAAACAATCTGGAAGAAATAAAAAACATTCAATAGTAACTGACATTATTTCTATTTGTAAAATATTTTATTCAAACACTGACCTTCATAATAATATGATGAGGCATGTCAAAATAGTTTTTTTTCATGAAATAAGGGGGCAAACGAGCAAACAGGTCACCTGATGGAAAGCAACTTCCGTCGCCCATGGATACTCGTGTGTGTTACAAGTGCGTTGCCGGCCTATTAAGAGGGAATAGGGGAGGGTCGGGATGGGAAGAGAAGGGAATAGGGGAGGGTAGGGAAGGGAATAGGGTAGGGGATTGGGCCTCCGGTAAACTCACTCACTCGGCGAAACACAGCGCAAGCGCTGTTTCACGCCGGTTTTCTGTGAAAAGCGTTGTTTGGGGTAGTTTACTTTTTAAAGGAGAATGAAGCAAAGTGGTCCAAATTTCCACCACTAACGAGACCCATATTGACTTATTGTCCATTAAATATAGAGTAAATTTCATTATGAGACAAATTTAAAATAAGCTGTCAGTAAAAAGTTATGCTTATGAATATGACTATATGAAAAAATATTTTCGTGAGTAAAAATATTGATATCGATATTCATCTATTTCAGTGAAAACCTAATAGGAAATGCCAAGCGGCATAACATAGCATAGATTGAGTAGTTAAAAAGTGCAATGGATCACATTAACACTATTTTATGGAATAAAACTTTTTCATTCCGTCATAACTTTTTACTTACAGGATATTTTTGATTGCGGTCCAGTTATAATGATTCCGTATTTAGCAGATCATTACGTGAATGTTATTGGTTGTGGACATTTGCACCAAACTCAATATATTTTTATTACATCTACAATATTTTTATACAAAATGGTAAAAAACATGACTTTTCATTCAGAAATAACTTTTCACTGACAGGGTATTTTTGATTGCAGTCTGGTTATAATGATTCAGTATTTAGTAGACAATTTTACTATATAGGTCTCGTTAGTGGTGGAAATTTGGACCAGACTCCATACATTTAAAAACATACTCCTTTACTTGCTAACATTGTGTACCTTTTTATAATGAATCTGTCATAGACCTGATTCGAAACAACTAGCTATTTTCGCAAAATCAACAGAAGCTTATTTTGTTGCCCTTTGCAATGTACACTTTTTTTAAATAGGCAATAATTGACCAACCACTAGTTTTTTTTTGGGAATCCACCACTGCAACATAATATGCAACACAAGCATAACCAATAGTTGTTTAGCAATGTTCGTAGCGGCCGAAAAGGAAGATCTTCCGACCGAGGGAAATAGCATGCTCGGTCAGGCTGAAGCCCACTGACGTTTAAGACGTTGTATATATAATATATCTCCGAAACTTCGATAGCGCGATGCAGGATTGTGACGCTAATTGTGAGTACCACCACAGTTGTATAAAAATATTTATATCACTTCCAGGCCATACTACGTGAACCACGCACTACGTAGGACACAATGGGAGCGCCCCGTAGCGGAGCCCCCGAGCCCGGTATCCCCGCAGACGTCCACACCGCCGTCCTCGCCCACACCATCAGCTCCCACGAGCCCCAGCAGCCCCTCGCAGGCATCACCCTCCCCGGAGAACGATGTCAGCCACGGCACATCTATATCTTTAAGGTAGTAATACCAGTGTAGAATTTATAATTTTAATCATTAATGAGGCCCCTTTATTTCCGCCGCACGCCCCTTGTACGAAATCTGCCCCCAGGTCTCGGCCTATTTATAAATTCGGGGCTGGTATAGACTACTGATCCATGAATGATAGTATAATCATTCTACTCTTTAATCTTTTTTCATATAATAATGACTTTTTGAGAATTTTTAACCCTCCCGTCCCCCCCAAAGTGAGATTTGGAAAGATTTAACTTGACCCTCTCCCTCCTAAAATACCTCACGTAATTAATGGACGCCCCCTAAGAAGTAACATAGATTGTAAAGTTTTTTTATTATTATTTGCAGACCAGAGCCACAACCTCAGACAGCTGTACGTAGTCGTTCACAGACTACTCCAGTGTCCCCGAATCCAGCAGCAGTGGTGGCAACTGACCTGCCACCTGGATATGGTATGTATATTTATTTTGTAACTATGCCCATATGAGCGACTGTAATGTCAACAATTTCAATGTCACATCAACTACACCAGTGTTTTTATACCTCTGAAGCTTCTGGAGGGGGGGGGTCGCCAGAAGTTGAGATAAACTATTTCAGTAATAAAACTACAAAGATGAAACATATTGCTAATAATATTAAGTAGCATAATTTCATCAAAAGCAATAATAAAAAAAGCAGGCCAACAAATCTACAATATTTTTTAGGTCTCATAAGTCCAGTTCTTATTATTCAGTGTTAGCTTATTCATATGCATTAAGTTCTTATTGTATTTGCATTGTAAGTAATGTTATATTATGCTCTACTTCGCACGTTGATTGCGTCTATGGGGTACTAAAATAATGCATTACAATTAAATATAAAACAATCAGCCACGCTAAAAATACGTGATTAGACTTACAATTGATATGACTAACGCTCTGAAGGTGAAATCGATTTCTAGGCGTGATGTTGATGTAAATATGAACAGTATGTTGGTTGTGTTAAAATGCTATTCTCTCTTTAGCTTTTCTTCGTCTGACGTACTGGAAAAGTTACACAACAAAGGCAGCGGAACTTGAATAATACACTGCATAAACATTATTATTAAAAATAAACGGAAACCGACATTTTTCTGGGTGGAAATTGGCGTCATTACTTTACGTCACAAATATAATCAAAATATTTCAGTACTACCAGATTCAGATTGAAAGCAAATAAAGATAAAGAAATAAGGACGCGTTTGACGGTAAATGTGATCTTAGTTTCAATTAAGAATTTTTACCCAAATTTTAAAATTCAAAAGAAAGGAAAATTTTAAAACCTCACATTTGACATTGACGTTTTTTTTTTCAGAGATGCGCACAACCGCCCAGGGTCAAGTGTACTTCTACAACAGCGCGACGGGCGCGTCGACGTGGCACGACCCGCGTGTCCCGGTACATCTGCGGCACCGCGCCTCCGCTGGCCCCCTGCCCCCGGGGTGGGAGATGCGCCACACGCCGTCCGGACGACCGTACTTTGTAGACCACAACCATCGGACCACACAGTTCACTGACCCGAGGCTGGCTTTGGAGGCGAGGCTGGTGAGTAACTGCTTGTGTTAGACTTGACTTGACTTGACTTCTCTTTTACACAGATGAAAGAAAGAGGTAATTTGATATTTAATTATTATAAATATGATGCAAAGTTTACATCAAGTTATTGTTACACTTCAGGGCACCACGGAAGCTAGTACCCCGGTAGCTCCGCCCCCCGCGGCCACGCCCGCGCCGGCGGCGGCGGACACCGACGACGCCCTACCCAAATACAAGCGCGACCTGGCGGCAAAGGCGCGCGTGCTGCGAGCTGAACTGCAAGCGCTGCAGCCGCAGACTGGACATTGTCGAATCGAGGTATGAAAATTAATTGTTTAACCGTAGATTCATGGTGGATATTCATGTTCAAAAATAATGTATGTACAGTGTGTGTCTATTCTATTGAATATGTAAGAAATCATGTGAGCCTGCAGTTTTCGCGTAACTTTCTGCCGCGCACTGTAAAACTCTGGAACAAACTGTCACCAGCAGTATTTCCGAACCTATACAACCTGCAAATCTTCATGAGAGTATTTGTATATATCTTAAAAGGCCGGCAACGCACCTTCAGCTCTTCTAATGTTACGAGTGACCATGGGCGACGTTATTTGCTTTTCATTATTTATTAAGTTAATAGTTTGCTCATTTGCTCCCCTTATTTTATAAAAAAAAAGTCTTTTACTTCGAGACAGTCATAACAACAAACTCCATTTCTTTTAAGGTTATTGTATTTTTTAAATAAAATATGGTCAACTATCCCTGCCTATTTACTGAGTAACAATAATATTAGAATTCACCTATGCAATTTTTCTAATGCCTGTTTTTACCAACCGTCTCCTAACGCTAAGTGGTCCCCTAGCGGCCATTTAATAAAATTATACCCCACGTTCCAGATGACGTTAAAAACGCTCACGCTCAAGACCGTAGTTTTTCCTGTTCCACTAGCATGTGAGCGTCAGTGATACAAACCCAAGTGGAACGGATTATGGAGCGTTTTGAGAAAAGTTTAAAAAAAGAACATAATATAAAAAATTTTTATACATACTAATGCCCGTTGCAGACGATGCGCAGTAGCTTGCGCAAGTACTAATACTAAGCATATATTTTCATCGTGTGAACGCATTTTGCTTAGTGAAAGTGCGAGTGCAAGTTGCTTAGTAGCACTCGCTTTGGTCCTCGCGCAAGTGCGACTCATTTGCCCCCGCTCCGTCTACTTCGCCCCCGCGCTACTTCACTGGTCATCGTTTGAACATGCGTTGACCAGTACTAGCGCCAGTACTAGCGCCATTTCAGTCTGTTTGTTGTTTTGGTAAAGATGTAGAAACCTACCACTAGATTGTTGGGGAGTTGGTTGTTCTATTGAGTCTCAATGTTTTAAGTTTGTAATTAAAAATGAGTAAATGGAATTCAGACAAAACTATACAGTTTTCCTTTTTCTAAATTCTGTATTTCCTGCATCAGTTCCTCTGCTATCACTTCATTTAGCTCTTGAATTAGGCACTTAAAAAGTTTATTCAAAACCATACGCTTGTCCATGGTTGCCTACTATGCACTGGCACTATACAAAGCTACTTCGCGTGATCTTTTTACGTTTGAACGCTGGCGCAAGTACCTGCGCAAGTACTCGCGCAAGCTACTGTGCATCGTCTGCAACGGGCATTACATTGAACAGAACTCTGATATTACGATCCTTTTCTTGAAGTCGTAAATAAAAGTAGGTAATTGTTTATAGTTACATATTTTATTTTACAAATAAAATACATAATAATATATTTGTTTCGTTTTTAGTATTACATTTTTTTACATAAGTAATCATATTTTAATATACATAGTTAAACTTTTATTATATTTCAGTTTTCACATTGAATCATATTTCAATAACAAACCACATACTTTGCATATTGACTATTGTCACATAAAGTTTTTAAGTAACAATACCGCGTAATGCTAAGTCAACAGGTACGACTCAGGAGAGACGAAAATTAGTACTTATTATATTTTATAAGAAATCAAATTTTGACCTTTCATTTAAAACAATTTCTTTTCCAATCAAAATATTTTATTACTTAAATATTATTTAATATTATAATACCTATTTCAATAGGCTCGAGATAGAGGCGCATGTGTCTGATAACTGATTTGAATTGTAAAACTGTACTTGTTAATAATTATTGAATGTACCTTTTCTGAATAATATATATATATATCATTTGCATTTAACTTCAGTGTTTAATTAAAGTCAGTATTCCCCACTACAGAGTTAGCAACATTAATATTTTTAGTAATGAAATAATATAAAGTTTTTTTGTCTCTACTCTCTCATCAAAACTTTCCGAACATGGCTTTCGCGATATAGTTACGTTAAAATTAAAAAAAAAACTAGAACGACCACTTTGATCCATCTTCGTCGAGGGTCGTTTTGAGCGAAAATGATGACGTCATGAGTGACGTCATAGCAGCGATCAACACGACCGCGGTCGTCAAATGGAACGGCAGAAAGGGACGTTTTGAGCGTTTTGGTCAAAATTAACGTCTTCTGGAACGCAGCCATAGTGTAAATTGTAAACAAAAATATTTTTTGTGAATGAAGGCTTATCTTATCTATGCTATTTCCAGGTATCTCGCAACGAGGTTCTCGAAGAATCCTACCGGTTAGTCATGAAGTTGCGTGGCAAGGAGCTTCGGAAGCGGCTGCTGGTGAAGTTCCGCGGGGAGGAGGGGCTGGACTACGGGGGCGTGGCGCGCGAGTGGCTCCACCTCCTCGGCCGAGAGCTGTTCAACCCCCACTACGGCCTGTTCCAGTACGCTAACTCTGGGGATGACAGATACGCGCTGCAGATTAATGCTGATTCTGGGGTGTGTGTTTTTTTATTATGTACTAGACGTACCGCGCGGTTTCGCCTGCGTAAAGAAGAAATTTCACGGAAACCGTACATTTCTCCACAAAAATAGTCTATGTCCCTTCACATGGTTCTCCCTATATCTGTGCCAAATAACATAAAAATTGCTCCAGTAGTAAACACTTTCAAATATTTTTTGCGTTTTTTTACAAATTTTCGTCTGTTCAGTCCTATTAGTTTTAGCATGATAATAATATATAGCCTATAGCCTTCCTCGATAAATGAGCTATTTAATACTGAAAGAATTTTTCAAATCCGACCAATAGCTCCTGAGATAAGTCCGTTCAAACAAACAAACTCTTCAGCTTTATAATATTATTAAGATAGATTATAATATTAGTATAGATTTATATTTGAGGTTTTTGTTGAGGCTTTCCATTTTATAATTATCATTCTAGATTTATACATTTCTTATTAGTTATTATAAAAGCAGATCAACCCCGATTACATACCTGTTATTATTATTATTACAGACTTATAAATACTTTGTTATAATTCCAGATAAACCCCGAACATCTTTCATACTTCCACTTCGCGGGTCGCATACTCGGCGTGGCGTTGTTCCACGGCCACCAGCTGGACGCGGCGTTCACCGCGCCGTTCTACAAGCAGCTGCTCGGGCGGCCCATCACGCTGCGCGACATACGCGACGTCGACCCCGAGCTGCATAGATCGCTGTCGTGGATGCTGTGAGTGTTTTCCACTGTCCGTTCCTTCTGGGAGGGATGTAAATTTTCAATGTTTACTTTAGTAATACTAGAGTAATATTGATGTAGTTTTAAGTACATAGTTTATGCATATTTTTTATGATGAGTTTTCATGCGGAATTAGTGCTATAATAATAAAACAAAAGTCAGAGAACAGAACTCTAGAGGCTAATTATTAGAGATAGGTGTTTGAACATGTCATTTTCAGCGTTGCTTGATAAACTCTAAGCATATACAGTAGAATAATATGTTTGGCTTTTTTTAAGAAATTCTAAAGTGGTAGTGACGTCAGCTGATTATGAGTTTTCGTATTATGAAGGTGTATCCTGGATCCAAAGTCACTAAGCAGAATACATAAGTATTTACTGAAGAAGAAAATTTATTAGTGAAATTATTATTTTTTCAACTGGATTGTCCCATGTTTATGTTAATCTTAATCATAAAGTATTCGATAGTTTTAGAAATTCTTATCCAACAACCTAAAATAGCATACATGTTACAGATTCAGGGCCAGATTTATCATCAAGTTGGTTCGTTATTGCCGTACCCCAACGCTGATCATCAATTTTTGCAAATTTAAACTTTTTAATTGGGACTTAACGCGACTTATTTAAGTTTTATTTAATTTATTTCTAATACAAGACGAGAAATTATTCGTGAGCTACAATGGTTTTTCCATCAGCATAACGCATTAGTTCAATTGTTTAAAATTGTTCTCGATCATATGCCATCTGATACTTACAATTAACATTTGTGGTGTGAATTTGGAAGAATCATGTTTTTCACATGGCCAACTTTATGTTGCCTGTTAATTCTTACACACATACTGCTGAATCATCGATCTAAGACAAATTTTAGAATAGAGATATTGAATTGTGCAGTTTTTCTCATGTTGAAGGATGTTTGTTTCAGAGAGAATAGTATTGCGGGCGTCATCGACACGACGTTCTCGGTGGAGTGTTCGTCGTTCGGCGCCGTGCGCAGCGTGGAGCTGCGGCCGGGCGGCGCGACCGAGACCGTGACGGACGCCAACAAGCGCGACTACGTGCGGCTGTACGTGGCGCACCGGTTCACGCGCGGCGCCGAGCGGCAGTGGCTCGCCCTGCAGCGCGGCCTGGCCGACCTCATCCCGCCGCAGCTGCTGCGCCCGCTGTCCCCGCGCGACCTGCAGCCGCTGCTCGCCGGCCGCGCCGACCTCGACCCCGCCGACTGGCGCCGCCACACCCGCCTCAAGCACGTCAACCCCGACGCCCCCATCGTCGCCTGGTTCTGGGAAATCGTCGAGGAGTTCGACGCGGAGATGCGCGCGAGGCTGCTGCAGTTCGTCACCGGGTCGCGGCGCGTGCCCCTCGCCGGCTTCCGCGCGCTGCAGGGCTCCACCGGCGCCGCCGCCCCCCGACTGTTCACGCTGCATCTCGTCGCCGATGCCTCCCCCGACTCCCTGCCCAAAGCTCACACCTGCTTCAACCGTCTCGACCTCCCCCCGTACCCGACCAAGGAGAAGTTCCACGACAAACTCAAGCAGGCCGTGCTCGAGACGGCCGGGTTTGCAGTTGAATGATACCACCCCGAGCGATCGACTTTTATCCGAGTGCTGTGGCTCCGTTGGACGTATTGGATATTATCGTGGAAATATGAGACTGACTCAGACAGAAATTGTCATGACAAGCTGATGGAAGGAGACGAATTGTGAGGTACGGGCTAATTAACGACAATGATGAACCTAATTACTAAATAATAATTCTCAATGAAGTACTTCCATTTTATATGTTATTTCTACTCGAGTAAGGTATAGTCTGTCAAGAAAGTGAAGAAATTAAACAGTGTCAACATCGTCGTGTCATCCCTTTTAAATCAATCTAAGAAAAAAGGGATGACACTACGATGCTGCCACTTTTTAATTTCTTCACTTTCTTGATGGTATAATTTTTTTTTTGTATTAAACTTGTTATACACTTACAGAAAGAAATGTGCACCATTATATTGCTTTTGTAACTGCAAATAATGCTCAAATAGCTATTATTTTTAATATTTTAGCCTTAAATTGTACTTAGATTTAAATTGTATGAATCCACAGAAAAAATGAATTTTAATAGTTATATGATTAGTCTCAGCCCTCTTTTAAATGCATAATATTATTTCTGTTTGTACATTTAGGTATAGAAGGAATCAAATACAAATAAATTAGGGTAAATTGAATCAATTAATATGCTTCGAGAATTATAATAATAATTATTTATTATTTTTAGGTAAATCAAAATATACCTTTTTAAAACATGCAGTACAAAGCACAAGCGTATTATTATGTCGTATTCAATAGATGTAATTATTTCATAATATATTTAAAAGCAGTTTAAGGCCAACTTCTACTGCTGGTGCCTTATTATTTGATGATAATGTAAATATATAATTTTCAATATATTGTATAATTTTTTATTAACAATGACACTTTGTTTATGTTAAACTCACATTACATCTATCAAAGTTTTATAGAAAATTAACAAAAGTGACTTGCATGCATCACTGATATTTATAGCAAGAATGAGTGCCTTTATCTGTTTAATTTAAATATATATTAGTTGTAGGGCTGTATGACTGTTAGCTATATGAAATTAATATGTATTAAGCTTAATTATTCGAAATATACCATGATATTTTTACACAATAAACGGCTAGTTTTATTTGGCTTTTAAAAATGTTTGTTCTTAGGCTGTATACAATGCATCAAAAAGCTGACGAAAATGAATGAGATTTAACATTGTTGTTATAACTCAAATTCTCTGTACCTTCATTGTTTCACAAGGGATCAATCAAGTCAAGTAATCAAGCATAATTTTTGGGTCCATCTTTATATCCACGATAAGTTTAAAATTCGTGTGGGCTTGAAAAACACGATTCTTGATAAAACAGCTGAATACGAACTGACAGGAGAGGAGATTCAGAACTCAAGAGTCTCGAGCATAGAGAAATAGGGGTTCCCAAACTTATTTTGTCTACCGGAACAAAATATTATGCTTTAGCGCCCCCCCCCCTTGTTTCAATTAAAAATGCATCCAGATGAAATAAATCATCCCCCAAGCCTCTACTGAACAGTCTACACACGACCCCATTTTTTTTCTGGGACCACACCGCCCCCTCTTTAGACCTTCAGCGCCTACAAGGGGGCGTTATCGCCCACATAGATTAAGGATATAGTATACCTCCATGATCGCCCACTTTGGAAAAGACTGATATACATACACCGGATAGTCTCAATGTCTCAACCCAATGAGTTTCTAAAATACGTTACGTTAGTAACATAGAATATCATTGTCTCAACCACTCAACTCAAGTCACAGATTACTAGTATATATTTGTAGACTCAAGTCAAGAGTCAAGAGTGACAAGACTGAAGACCAACTCAAGAGTCAAGACTTTTTCTTCTTTTTTATTAATGGCTCCTTTGTGAGTCGCCAGTATCAGAGTCAAGACTTATCGCATACTCATCGTTTGTTGTCACTTGTCGCTGTCATAATACTCATGTCACACAGATTTGTGAGTACTGAGTAATGACAGCTGATAGGTGAACAAATAATAACATTGTTGTGTGTTTGTTTCTTTATTGTTATCACTTTTGTAATCATTTTACTTATAAATAATATTTAAATTGATTATTTATCTTGGTACCCTTCAACTAACTAGTGTAACAGTGTGAAGCATAAAGTATTGAAAGATACAAGTCTGAAGTCACAACATAAATAGTAAATACTTTTGTAACAAACTGCAGTCTTCAATACATTTTTGTATATATAACTAAAGTTGTGAAATAATATTAAAATGCAACCAATTATAATAGTTCACGGTGGTGCTGGTGATATTCATGACAGCCGAGTGCAGGGCAAACTTGATGGAGTTAAAGTTGCAGTTTGTGCTGGCTATAAAATTCTAAGCCAGGGCGGCAGCGCATTAGACGCAGTAGAAGCAGCAGTTGTATCAATGGAAAAAGATGAATATTTTAATGCTGGTTTGTAATTATTATCCATTACATTTTTTTTTGCAAATTAAAACTGACAAAGTGCAAATAATGAACAATCTTATTTTTAGGATATGGCTCAGTCCTCAATCTGCGGGGAGAAGTTGAAATGGAAGCAAGCATTATGTGCGGACAGAATCTTAATGTTGGTGCAGTAACACTTGTCAAGAAGTTTCTTCATCCAATAAGCATAGCACATAAAGTTCTGACAGACTCTCCCCACTCATTGCTTGGTGCGGAAGGAGCTGAATTATTTGCTTTAGAGAAGGTACTAGATGATGCCCGCAACTCCGTTGCGCCAAAATTCGTTTATCGCGTGGGAACCGTAAATTTTTCTGGGATAAACAGTATGTTATGTGATATGTCCTTTTCCGGGACACAAAGTATCTCCATGCCCAGCAAAATCGATTCAGGGGTTTGAGCGTGAAGAAGTAACAGACACACTTTCGCATTTATAATATTAGTATGGATAATGGATGTATACCAATTCATATGTGACATTGTATTTTGTATTCATACACATTGTACTTCGAGCCTTTTTATTAGTTTTTGTCACAGAAAAATGTAATATTTAGTATTTTTTCAGAGGACACAAAATGGTATTATAGTATCAGGATTTGTATGATTTGCTTTGATATTTATATTAGTAGCAGAAGAGCTGAGAAAAGATGTCCCAACTCTATAACATCTTTGATGAACAATCTTTAATTTCAAATCTTTCAATTTCAGGAATTCCCAACAGTGCCTCCAGAGTCTTTGATAAGCGAAAATGCCAAAAAAGCTCTAGAAGACTTTCTACAACATGGAGTATTTGGGAGAACTGAAATAGGAATTGAAAATAAGGTTGGTAAGGTATATATAAAATTTTTTATAAGTACTATCATAGTTTTATCATTTGATAATAGAATATCACTTGATACAATATGCTGTATTTTGTTATATGGCAATAAATAACAAAACAGTTTAGTAAACTGTTTCATTTACATACTGATAAGTTGTCTTGCGACAATAGCTTGCTAATTAGTAAATACTAAATTATACATACTAGAGATCGCCCAATGGTCGAAATTCGACCTTAGTTTCAACAACATTAGGACTACTACCTATATTGTAAAAAATATTGACTGGGACTCAGCTGATCTCAGACTGGCCGTGTAAGCATTGTCTAATAGTATCTTAGATTCAATAAAAAAAACTATAATCCATTTTCAATTTGTCAACTTGTTGTCAACATACTTCAACCATAAATAAAAGAGTATAATTCGTATGTATAGGCTTGTCACTCAAAAATCTGTCATGTGTGTGTGTGTGTTGTAGTGTGTGTAATGTTTTATTTGTTAAAAAAATGTATGATTATAGCATAATTTCAAAATAATATTAGCTCGATGCACTCCTTCACCATAAAAACTATAACTGTGCAAAATTTCATGCACCTACTTTTCCCCATTTTTCGTATAAAGGGTTACAAAGTTTTTCGTTCGCGTATTAATATTATATATATATATATATATATATATATATATATATATATATATATATATATATATATATATATATATATATATATGATTACTAGTTTTATAGGGCCTTCATATTTGTCTGTCATATGTATAATATATGACAGACAAATTTAAACACATATTATGCGTTTTAATTTGTTGTTTGCTACAGGCTGATGTAGGTACAGTTGGAGCTGTGGCAATTGACGAGAATGGCAATGTGGCAGTAGCAACTAGTACTGGTGGCATGAGTGGCAAAGCTGTGGGTCGCATTGGGGACACACCGCAAATAGGCAGTGGTACTTATGCTGATAATCATATTGGAGGAGTTTCAACGACTGGTGAGTTTATACAATTATAGGTCCAGTTAAATAAATACTCCTTAGTCCTTACCATGATCTCTATTTAGCCATACAATCACAGACACCGCACCTGCAGCTCTTCTAATGTTGCGACTTGCGAGTGTCCATGGGCAACGGTAGTTGCTTTCCATCAGGTGACCCATTTGCTTGTTTGCCCCCTTTTATTGATTGTAACAATAAATTTGGTGTATGAGATTTGACTGTACTTAAATAAAAAATTCTCAAAAAAATTCAATTATAAAATTCTGTTTCATTTACTATTTTCAGGCCATGGAGAATCAATACTCAAGTACTGTTTAGCTCACAGTATCATTAAACTAATGGAAGGTGGTCTGAGTGCAGATGAGGCAACAAAAACTGCAGTAGAAGGTAATTTTTTAATTTATTTAGCCTTTTTTTTAACATGGGGAAATGCTTTGCGCATTCCCGGCAAATTGGGTATATCGGCCGCGGTATGTGGAACTCCTGTTATAGTCTACCCACTAAAACCCCATGGTGCCCCACTAATCGCTTAAGGCAGAGTTGCGGGTACGATAGAACCTACCGAAACTTAAATTATTTAGTCTAGTCATTTTGAAATTATTAACAATAGTGGCACTATAAAATGCACAGTACCCTTTTGGGTACTTAAGGGATTTAAGATATTACTTAATATATTTAATACTCTCTCATGTTATTAATTTTTATTTTAGGAATGACCTCACGTTTGAAGAACACGGCTGGGGCCATAACACTCTCTAAAGATGGTGATGTTGGCATGCACTTTAGTTCAAACAGAATGGCTTGGGCGTATATAAAATCAAATAAAATATTTTATGGAATCAATAAAGATCAAGAGCTTGTAGATGATTATGTTAACTAAGTAAGATTTTCTGCTACATTATATTTTAAATGTATTGTTATTTACTGGATAGACTGAAATTTTGTATATAACTTTTTGTACTTATTACTTTTTATATGTACTTACTGATTATGCATTATTATAATATTAAAAAAATCTCTTGTTTTCTTTTAATTAATTATTAATGACCTGTTAAAGTTAAAAATGCTCAAGTTTCAAGCTACGTTCCCACCAGCAATCCACCAGCTGTTTGTTTTTAAAATAAAATAAAATCTTTAAAAAAATCTATAAGTAATTAAAATGTGTTCCTTAACTTGAAATAGTGGCTTTTGTCATCTGACGTTTCGATAGCCATTCAAATCTTGTCAAATTGCAGTGCTTATCTGTAGCTAGTACACTGTCGCAGTTTCGGAGCAACACCAACACAGCTGATTTTGACATTAGTCAATGATTGTCATTTGAAAATTGATGAATTCTATTTTCTTGAGAATACAAATGTTAAAAAATATAATTTTGCCTGTTTTATAGTTCATTTTCGCAAATAAAATATAAAGATACAACTGTTTTACAAATAAAGCTGCTATACAACATGTCATTTCGTTTCAAGTCCAAAGAATTACAACATTTTAACTGGATTTTCGGTAATGCTCCTTGTTTTCCTGTGCATTCGTCCAAGATAAGCATTATTACTGAACCAAATAAGTTTTATGAGACTCTTTACGAGAAGTTTAAGGATGCTAAAAGAAGAATATCCATAGCTAGTTTGTATATAGGTACAGGAGAACTCGAGAAAGACTTATTGAAGGTTATGATGACAAATGCAAAGCAACAACAGCTAAGTTTGAAGATTTTGTTGGACTATCAGCGTGGTACGCGGGGGGAGGTCAATTCCAAGACATTATTTGAGAGTTTTATCGATAAAGAGAGCATCGACAATTGCAAGTTATCTTTGTACCAAACACCCAAACTTCAAGGAAGTTGGTCAAAGGCACTTCCATCACGATATAACGAAATAATTGGCCTTCAACACATGAAATTGTACATAGCAGATGATATTGTGATACTAAGTGGAGCAAATTGCTCAAATGATTACTTTGGACAAAGACAAGACCGATATATCCAAATAGAAGACAAAGACTTAGTCAATTTTTATTGTGATGTTATAGGTATGAATATAGTAAGTTGCTATTTTTTGTTTTTGTTGTATTTTTTTTAATATATCAAGTAACCCCTGCTTGATTTATACATAAGCTTATTTTCAATATATTAATGATATCTCGTAAGCTGTACTCCACTTAAAATCAAATCATTTATTTTTGCAATTAAAGGTTACACAAGATATTACAATTAAGATGTCAGTACTTATCTACATAATATAAACCTTTTCATTTGTTTTTTTTGTTTGTGTTTGTTTTTATTTGCTTAAAGGTTTTCTTCAAAAGTGTACATTTTTATAATTCAAGAAACAATGTGAATTTTCAGATGCTCTTAGTGACATAAGCAAGCAGTTAGCTGGGGATAAAATTGTAGCACCAAAAGAAATATGTAGAAAGGAGTTTGAAGGGAGAATAACAGACCTCATTGAGAAATGGAAGTTGTTACAGGCTGAAAAATTATCCGTGTTAGGTAATGGTTGTTAAACTAATATGTATTCTGTATTAATGGTATGACCAAATTTCACTCTATTTTTATTTCCATTGCTACATTTTATCAATCAAAGATTTAAAATTAAATTTTATTTAAAGAGTATTTTTTTTCAATTAAGTAAATCTTTTGAATTGTTATTTGTTATTGAGAGTAGGTTTGCCCCACAAAATAATATTTTAGACTGTTGTCCATAAGTAATAAAAATAAGTCAAATGTTATTTGATTTTTAGACTCAAAGAATGAGACCAACACATGGATATTTCCTTTATTACAAATGGGTGATTTTAATATAACCCAGGATGAAGACACCACCTGCAATATTCTTACATCTGGACTAAAAGGCTCATATTTCCGACTCGCCACTGGATATTTTAATTTAACTGAAAAGTATGAGAAAGTTTTATTAAAAGACTGCAAAGCAAACATTAGTTTGCTTATGGCCCATCCAAATGTATGTACAAAATATTGATATTATATTTGTTACTATTTTTAGGAAATATTTATTAAATATTTGTGAAAGCAGTAAAGTTGAAATATTTTTTGATTTTAGGCTAATGGATTTTTGGGAGCTTCTGGTCCTGCAGGGGGAATCCCCTATGCTTACTCACTCATAGCTAAAAAGTAAGTTTTGTCTTTAAGATTAGGATTCTTGTTTGTCTAAATGCAGTATTACTTATTAGGCTGCGTTTCCACCAGATATGTGTTATGAGGAATGTGTGTTTGAGAACCAATAGAATCGCTTCATTGACGTGAGCTTGCCATGACATCGCTCAGCGTGGCGATGCTATTGGATCTTAAAAACACATTCCTCGCAACAGTCGCAACACATCTCTGGTGGAAACGCAGCCTTAGACTTAGCATTGTTGTTTTTAACAGTTTTGAATGCAGTAAAATGATGTAACCATAGAATGTCGCGTAATTTATTTACATTTTAAATAATAATGGCCCATAATATTATTATGTATTAAATTTTTTAAGTTATTTTTAAGAATAAAAATAATATGGGTTCTATAAAACAGACTAATATCAAACTAAAACGTTTTTGCTTTTTTCAGGTTTTGGCAAAAAGTTGTAGACTATAATCAAATAAGCAGAGTTAGGATATTGGAGTATGAAAGACCTGGATGGACTTTTCACGCAAAAGGACTATGGTAAGTAAAAAAAAAAATTGTATCAAACATATTATATTATATTATAAAACGATTTCGTTCAAATGACTTATTTAAAAATAGCTTTTAATAATTAGCATGTTTTTTTTGTAGTGTACAACAATATAGTATCAACTTCTCTGAAAGTACTTGTAGACCCAACCGCCAGATCACAACTAACATTGAATTTAATCATGAACCGGCCAGATAATGTTGGTGTGTCAACTGCCTAGGACTCAATTTCCTCCATGGTATACTACAATTTTTTCCAGGTATTATCCACCAGGCAGCGAAGTGCCTTGGGCATGTGTAGTGGGCTCCGCAAATTTGGGTGAACGTTCCGTCAGACGAGATTTAGAAGCTCAGGCGGCGATATTCACTGAGTCTCCCGACTTACAGGTATTTATAATTTTGTTTTCTTTAAAAACCTATTATTACACAGAGTCAAGCCTCTGTGATATTTGGACGCTTCACGCATTTGTGTACTATCCCACAAAAAAATTACGTATTGAGTATGCACTTATATTCTTTAGATCATTTAGAACAAGACTGCATTTAAAATTCAACAAAAAAAAATTTTGTGGGTTAGTACACACACCTCCTCGCTCGGTCGGAAGATCTTGATCTCCTTTGTGGCCACTACACACTATTCCTACAAGATAATTAATATTGTAGAATTTTAGTTACTTTGCCTACTCTATAATCATTATCTTTTGCAGAAAAAGCTACATGAAGAATGTACAAAATTACACGACTACTCAACAGAGAGTATAGAAGACATACTACAAAGAAACATACCACTTTGGGTGCAAGCCACTGTTGGTCTGTTTCGGACATATTTTTAATAATTTTAAGACCCAGAAGAGAACCAGATTAAATACAAAAAGAGACAATACGATCATACAAAGCTAAAATAGTGAAAACAGGAGCAAAAAAGGGGCATGTCAAAATATTTTTTTCTATTGTTTTGTTGCATTTTCCAGAAGAATAAGGGCCAACCCATACGTACCACAACCACACCACGTCGCAAAGACAAAATGCCGTCAAGCAGTAATTACGTGTGAATGGTGTCGCTGCGGCTTTTTGTAGTTTGTACCAACAAAATGTCGACGTGGTTGCGTTGTCGCCAGTAGTTGCGATGTGGTTACGTACAAAAGGCAATGAAACGGAGGGGGGGGGGGGGGGGGGGGGGCGCACTGCCATTGCATCGACGCAACGTTGTGGTTGCGATGTGGTCGGCTACGAGTTCGCTCGTGGTTGCGTTGTGGTCGGTATCACACAAGTGGCCGACAACGACTGCTAAATGTGGTAAATACGTGTGAATAGTCCAGTTGTTGTGGTACCTACGTGTGGGTTGGCCCTAAATGGAATCACACAGGCTGAAATGCGACTAGTATTATGAAATAACATTAATAGTATTTAATTATTATTTTATTTAAGAAATTAAGATTGTAAATTAATGTGAAATTTTACCAATTTTTACGCCTGTCACAAAGAATTTATTTATAAATATTTTTGTTACGCGAAGTTAATAAACAATACATTCAAATATATTTACTTACATGTTTTTTTTATATTTTTAACACAATAAGATTTTGTTTAAAACGTAAAATATAAATCAATAGTATGTACATACTGTAAGGACTTCCGTTAAAATTCTACATTACTTATATTTTAGTTATGAGATCCTAGTACCTGACTGACATTAAAAATCTGATTTTCAAAAGAGCATATAGTAAGTCATGAGTACAGACGGCATTTGACTTCCGTTAAACATATTAATATATTATAGTTTTGAGCCCTTGTACAACTGACATACAAATTCATATTTCTAAAAGAGGATTTTGTTAAAGTCATGAGTACAGACGGCACTTGACTTCCGTTAAATTTTTACATAGTTCTGAGATCCTGGTACCTGACATTTAAAATCTTATTTCAATATGAGGATTTTGTTTGAGTCATGAGTACAGACGGTACTTGACTTCCAGTTATCTTCTACATAGTTCTGAGATCCTGGTGCATAAATGACATTTAAAATCATATTTCATTGTGTAACAGTTATGAATACAGACGGTACTTGACTTCCGGTTATCTTCTACATAGTTCTGAGATCCTGGTACCTGCCATTTAAAATCTTATTTAATTAAGAGGATTTTGTTTAACGTAAGTCATGAAGTACGTACGGTACTTGACTTCCGGCTAACTTCTACATAGTTCTGAGATCCTGGTACCTTACTGACATTTACTTACTGATATATTTGACTTACTGAGAATTTTGTTTAACTTAAGGCTTCTTACAGACGAACGGCATGTGTCGGCGGCAGTCGACGGCTGCCGACAACAGCCGTTGGGCGTTGACAGTTTATGACGCTTGCACCCCACCTACCACGACCTTTCCTAATACCAGTTTCCAGAACACTTTGTTGTAGGATTACAATAACATTACCGTACTCACTTTTTAAATATAATTTTACTAAGAAATAGTAAAAAATGCGAAGCATTGTTAAATCCACTGTGAAATATAACTTTTTAAGATCGCTAGCTTCACGTTAAAGTAATATATTTCTTATAGTCTGTCGAACGGTGACATCGCTTAGTAGAGGTGGTGGTAGGGCCCCAGTTGTGACGTACCACCTAAAGGTAAGCGGCCACAGGTTGGTATCATACGCAACGGACGTCTCGTATCAAACGGATAATTTTTTCACAGTACGTCCTCTGAATCGGCAGCGTACGGATTTCCGACTAGCCTAGTAAATAAATGCTCAAAAGGGGGGTGTGGATAGAAAAGTCGAAAGCAGAAATTTTGACTTAGGAAGTTTGTTTGGACAAATTTGAAGATAAACATACTAGCTAGTCGGTAATCCGTACGCTGCCGATACAGTGGACGTATTGTAAAAAAAATATCCGTTGCGAGACGTCCGTTGCGTAAGATACCAACCTGTGAACGCTTACCTTTACGCGGTACGTCACAACTGCAAGCGTGATAAAATGTCGACGGCTGCCGTCGACATGTGCCGCCGCCTGCCGTCGACTGCCGCCGACACGTGCCGTCGTCTGCCGCCGACACGTGCCGTTCGTCTGTAAGCGCTCTAAGTCATGAGTACAGACGGCACTTGACTTCCGTTAAAGTTCTACATAGTTCTGAGCATAAACCTATAATGCTACAGTATATTATATTAAGTATATGGTTCTGAGATCCTGGTATTTAACTGTCATAATCTTATTTCAACAAAACAGGATTTTATTTTTAACGTTACAATCCGTTATCCGTACCACGCTAGCAAATAAAACTTTTAACCATTCACTGAACCAAAAAAATATTTTTGGTAATTTCCATAATTCGTTATTCCATAGGAGGCACATAAAATAAAAGACAATAACATTGTAGTATCAATCACTTTTATTCTTATTTATTCTCATTTTTTTCATAAAATCACATAATTATTATTACTTTGATTCACACTTAAAATAATTTTTAAAATAAATTAATGAATACACTGGAATAATTTATACAAAAAAATCAGTCGGTTTTGTGACAATATTTGATTCATACAATTAAAATCAACATTACAATAATAATAGGAATCAGGCACATATAATAATTATTTACTAGTGAGTAGTAAGGTGTTGCCATACGATGTACCTGCGGGTACCAACATTCACTTGGACGAATTAACCGACACCGCGCGATCGCATCTGCCGCTTAACTGGGAATCCCGGGGAAAAGCTGAGTGTTACCAGCACAACGTTTTTCCCATTTTTTTTGGCAGTATGAAAATCTTATTTGTACAGTTCACATCAATTAAGTGGCAGATGCGAGATTTAAAATTTGAGCATAATCTTCAAATTGCCATTGAGCAATCGACGCAACATAGAAACGGTACAAAAAATCATAATATTATTTTTGAGGAAGGATAGTTGCAACAGTATTATAGTACTCTGTGGTTGCAAGGATGAAAAAATTGCCCTTAATTGTGGACGCCATTTTATTCTAATCTTTGGTGTGCTGGGCATAATTCTGGTCTTCAACTGAACTCTATATAATATTCACAAAAGAATCTGATAGTTAAAAAAAACTTAAATATATTTTAAAACGATATTACCAATGCACTGCCACTTGCCAGCTCTCAGTAAAATAAAAATTATGGCATTAGACATGCTAAACGAAATGTTACATAGTTTTCAGTTGAGCCCAGAATTCAGAATATACTGTGTCGCGGTAACGCCTTTAACCTATTCTACGGACGCAGGTGTTAGGTACAAAAATAGTTTACCTATTATACAATTAACACTACTTAACAATTAAGTAAAGCGAGGGCTGTTTAGAGCAATAACAATGCAATGACAATCTCAACGGAATATTACAATCGTAATTCGAAATAACAGAAACTGTAAAACGTATTCTGGCGCGATGTTTCACAGATAATAAATCAGCAAAAAAAAATAATGTCACATTGACGTAACATCGCGCCCAAACTAAAGTACACATTCGTTTTGCAGGAACTAATGAAACCAAGTACCATTAAACTCTGCTAATAAAGTTTTTCGTTAACACACTGGTTATTATACAGTTTAAGTTCCTGCGAAACGATGAGTAATACAATCCAACTTCACCAACGCCTGTCAATTGCTTGCATATCATGCATCTCTTTCATAAATACGAAGAACGACAGGTACGACGATATTTTAGAATTCAACAGGCGTTGGTGATATCGGCAATAAGGGTAGCCAGTAGTGCAGTTCCAACCCTCAATTAATTCTACTTACGCGTATCACACTAAGGTAAATTGACTAGGCGTGTTGTGAGTCCGTCACGATGTTACAGTGACCGTCGCGGGCCGCGGCTTAGCGAGAATGCGCCAGGCATATCACAAACAAAACGCTAAGCCGCCACGAATGCGACAAATAATCAAGTCTTTGATTCGTTTACATATACTGATGTCTTTTACAATATCAACTCGAATTGGCTTTAGGCTGTGATTCGTTGCAACGTTTGAAACAAAAAGATTCGCAGACTAGTTAGTGTAAAAAAATATCCGAACATTCAAATAATGGAATTAACAAAAAATCGACTCATTTGAAAAAATGGAACATTTCAAAATTAAATCGTACGCGGTAAGACCATAGACAATATCGAGTTGATGTAATACTGGCCAATCAGAAGCCGGCGTCGGGCGGCGGGTCGGGCGGCATGTAGTGGAGCTCGTCGACGGGCCCACTGAATATGTTGTAGAGCACCGCGAAGAGGGTGCACGCGGCGTAGGCGCCTAACGCTGCCCACCACAGCAGCCGCTCCCAGAGACGCTGCTGCGCGTGCTTCAGAACGAGTAACCCAATGGTCAGCCCCGCCAGCGCGCCGGCCACATGCGCCGCGTACGACACGGGTGGTGCTTCCTGATGACAAAAATATATTCAGTTACACTGATAATACTTGAGTAGTTTCCGCTATCTCTTCGCTTGGTATCTTTCATATTAAATATTTCAAACTTTGTTATAGATTTCATGCCATCAACCCTTTTCATAGTGGACATGAGCTATTCAAGAATCAAGATTAAGGTTTATCATAACTGTTTATAATACAATCACATAACTAAATATAAGAGACCTATGTAACATTATTCATTATTCGCACCCAAGTTGGATAACACCAGATAACACACTCACCTTCGTATACCTCGCGTGCACCGCGAACCCAACGTCGCAACTCGCGACCGCCAACGCCGCAACCAAACGCACCGCGCCGTAGCGCATCGCGTGGAAGTTGAGCAGCGCGTTGGCGAGGTGAGCGGCTAACAGCGCGTATACGCCGCCCGATGCGCCCGCGAGACACACGTCGGGGTCCAACACGGACGCCGCCAGGGAACCCCCGAGCACGCCCGCCGCGTACACCGCCCCGCACCGCGCCGCGCCGTGCACCATCTCCAGCGGCAGACCCACCTATAACGACAAACCAGCTGTTATAAACACACGAATTATATGTATATTGAATATATAATATCTCTAAAGTCTGAATCCTAAACCATAGAGAAATCATACATATTTTACAGTCGACAAGGCTTTATATGAACGTGGCGAGAAAAGGAACTAAACGCTTCTATCATTAGTCATTTTTGAAATGTGTTTGACAGTTCTCCTTTACCAGCAGCGCTCCCGTCAATGTCACCCACGTTCATTTAAAGCCTTGTCGAGCTGTATCTCTAAACCATAGAGAAATCATACACGTACAATTTGTCCATGCTCTAAACTTAAACACTGATTATAAAATGTACTTTAAATACTAGATGAGACCGCACTAAGCGAAGGGGCACATAAAACGGCACGTGCACAACGATGGTGCTGCGAACTGGTATCACCAACCCAAAACTTCAAATTCCTGTACGGTTCCTACTATGTACTACTACCATACATAGTCGTAGAATATGTTCCTTTATGGAAGTCGGAAAAATCATTTCAGTTTATTTACATGAAAGATTCTGTGAAATAATTAAATGTAATTTCCTAATACCTGATAATGCATAGCGGGGTCTTAGCTGAGTTTGTTCCGTGCCATTAGGCAGTAGGCACAGCCTTTTGCGGATGCTACCGCTTAGCTCTTGCAAATTCTTGTAATAGTTCATGTATTGAACATATTATTTATGGTTTTGCAGCATGTATGTAAATTAGTCCTACTTCTTCATACGCCTTCTTTACTTTGGACCATACCACAGAATGTTCCAAACCAACATTGCGCAGTCTACACCTCGCGTCACCAGCTCGCCATCTACATTAACCCTACGAAACCATAGACAAAACTGCCTCATCCAAAGAGGTTGCTCAATGTTCAACTCACCGCCAACTGCACCAGCAGGTTAAACACCAGGTGTAGCCAGCCGGCATGCACCACGCTATACGTGAGGAAGCGCCACAGCTCGCGCCGCCGGTCCGGCCGGTACACCAGCGGCGAGTCCACCGGCACAGGCCCCGCCGCCGCCACGCCGCCCCACGCGTACCACGCAAACACGCCCAGCTGGAATACCATAGACAATGTTATTGACCATAGAAGAAAAATACATGTTAAGTACTTATTTATGTTAATTTTTTAAAAGATGTTTTAACTTTTTTATTACTGGCCAACCACACTCAGCGAAATTCCAATGATAAGGTCAACACACCATTAATTATTAGACAATGACCAATGTTATGAACCATAGACAATATATATACATAGTGCGAATTTTAACAGTACGGTAGACAAAATTCCAATAGTATAAAAGATAGTAAAACTGTTTAAAAATTAAAGGGTACTATCACAGAGTTTGATCCTTATTTACTAAAGTATCGAAATGTACTTTAAGTACGTACGGGGTAAGTATATGTATTTTATCCAAAATCTGCTGGTTCTATTGCCTGTCCATATTTAAAGCGCCTAACAACAGTAAATATTATTACGAGTCATTAATAAATAGCGCTGCCGTGTGAAGCATGTGCCAGTTAGCCACAATCAATAGCGTCGTGAGTCTTGACCACGGATGGAGAGCTAAACGCAAATCGATATTCCAGCTATGTCGTGATTAGCTTCCGCTATTAATAGAATAATTATTCGTGGGCAAGGGACAGATGCTAAGCATGCTTTGTTATTTAAAACCGGAGCGGCTACAGAAACCTAACGGTGCCTAGAAACTGAAGTAGATAAATGCATCTTGAGGGTTAGCAGTTAGCGCCCAGACTCGACGACACGTCTCGACATTTTTAAGTAGACAAATGTTAATGAAAATTGAACTTTATTCGCAAGTTCAAATTTTAGCTGTATTTCTATAATAAAAGTTAAAAAAAAATACATATATTAAAAGTTTAGATTCTAAGTACCTACTAGCTAGCAAGTAGCAACTCTTTTTTGTACTAATGTCCGGCCTAAAAAATAAAGCTGACTGCTTTGTCCGGCTTTTCGGTTTAGCGACCTGGCAACCCTAGCCGCGTAAAGTGTAAACTAAACTAACGCTTATCATAATAATTATTACAGGAATAAAGAAGCGAAAGGGCTTTCCATCTAATCTTAAAAACTTAGCGCGTGCAAAGTTATTCGTGAAGACCGAAGACCAAACAATCAAATCCAAAAGCGGTAGATTTCTAATGTCACTTCGTATTAAAATATCATTCGCGTCGTAAGAAAGATAAAGAGCAAAAACATTGAGATTAATCGCCATTGTATCAGATGAAAGTTCGCTCGGAATCGATTTTCATCGAAACAGCGTAGCTTGGATAAAATTGCATTCGAATAGTTGTGTTGCTCGAATGAATGCATCGATTTTACGCAGAGTTGCGTTTCTCGATTATCAATCCAATGATTTTACGAATAGTTGCGTTGGTCCAGTAAAATTGTAACGATTTTGTGTTGTGTTAATTCACTTTGTACTTTGCGCATTATTCATTAGGGAAAACCGTTACGGTATTATCAATGGGGCATAGTGCACCTACACTTGCGTTAGCGGTGAATCAATGGTTGACCGCAGGGCTGCCAAAACAGATTGATCATAAATTAACACAAACGTATTCAATAAAGTGTGAAGTTTAATCGATAGATGGCGCTAGCGACTCGTTATTCCTAATGTTAATTGGGTATTCTTGAGTCGGAAGCTAGACAAAATTGTAATTATTATTTAGTGTGAAAAATAATACTTTTAGAGTTTGATTGCGGAATATTTATTGGATTTATGTTATTGATATGACAACCAGGCGGAGTCGTGATATTTAATAATAAGTATGCACAATATATTTTTTTATAGACCAAGCTTAACAATTAATGTAAATACGCCGATGACATAATGCAATTAACCAATATATTAAGTAGCCAATAGTCAATCTAATGATTGTTGGCGCTAGCTTGCGTTTAACCCTCTACTCCGCGCCGCGGTACTCCGAGTCGCGACGTGAAACAAGACGCGACGTACTTACGGCACGCGTGCATTGTTACGATTCACGTAAACGCGCGGATGTGAAATCAGCAATTACACTTTTTAATTAACCGTAGTAACTGGAGCGGGGATCGAACAGTTGTGTAGAAAGTGATGCGCCAACATAACGGAAATATGAAACGTTATAAAAACGTTTGTTGCTCTATGTGACGGCTTATGTTACTGTATAGAGTTTCCACACTTGAAAGGTTTTGAGTTAGATTTTAGGTAACTGTATCGACATCGACATTGGCTAAGAGTGGTCCGATTTATTAATACTGAGAAGAACGAGTCACACAGGAGTCACACAGCAATTGTGTTTAGTGTGGCAATATGGGGAAAAATTTACACTTACCTCTAATAATGTGACGAATATGATGAAGAGTGGGGGCGGGCAGCACGTGTACCTCTCCTGGTAGTACTTGCGGTCCCTCTCCTCGGGCAACACTTCCATCGCCACTAAGTGAACCATTCTGAAATAACAAAATGAGTATGTAAATAAATAAATTACTAATGACCGGTCTGAGGTTCTTCGCCTGAAGTTTTAATTTATTCAACAGCGTTGTTGATTGAGTAGTATTTTGACGTTAGCCAATCAAAAAGGCCAGCCAAAGCACAAGCTGTACTCATGAGACATCGACAACACGCGACTCTGTGAAGGCTTTTGTAGTTTTTAATACGCCAGAGACGACAAATCCTAATCTAGCTCTAAACTTAAATTATCCTTGATGTAAATATCTTAAGAAATACTTGCTTTTTTTATATTAATTTAGCACTTAATTGCATTATACAAGTACTATAGCTAAAATGCGGATGTTATTTAGGAAGTTATTAGCACTTTACAAGATCTCAATAGCTTTGAGGGTTAACGATTATTATAATATCATATTAATTCAAGCATAATATATTTTGAAATACTTTCTTGGTATTACATTTTTATGTATTTTCCTTTAGTAATAATGCTTGCAATTTAGTCAGAATGTATTGTTTATTTCACTGTAATTTTGACTGAAGTTGCTTATGAATCTGACATTAGTTTTGCAATGGCCGCTTGTTAACAAAACTTTTTGGTGAAACATAACGCAACGTTTGCAACACGTAGAATAGCTGTAAATATTTAACTACATTGAGAAACTAATTAACATAGTGTAATTTATAAAACCTAAAGTCATTTTATGTAGAGAAATCATTCACGAAGAAAATTTACCTGTCAGCACTGAAACAGGAATTTCTTCTGGGATAAAATAAAATAAAATTAAATTTATTTACTTAGGAACTAGGAAGAAAAAGTACTAAATCTTACTTACTTGGCGAAAAATGTAGGATCTTCTAGAAGCAGATGGAAATCGTTCTCAGAACTGACCTCGCGGTCCCTCTGGTGCACCGCGCATCTATAGCTGCGTGTTCGTTTGCCGCTCATCTGAAACAACCAACATATTAATTATAGCTTTTAATGCTTAAGGGCAAGGCAGGCAGCTAAAGCACCTGAAAATATAGATTATAGTAATAATTATAATAATAATAATCCCCACACCGGTTTCGGTGACGGTGGCCGGTTTCATTGAAACCAGACCAGGTACGCAGGAGTAATTTTATAGTGCCCAAGTGTGTGCGCAGTACACAAGAGCACTCTCTATTCCTTTACTCTCATAACCCAGTGGGACGGAAGACCGACACGACTGGCGAGAGATCAGGCGCAGGACCGACTTTTTACATGCCCATCCGACGCATGGATCATCTTACTTGTCAGACAATCAGGTGATCAGCCTGCATTGTCCTAACCAAACTTGGAAATAACATGTTTCCAACGCGGGATTCGAACCCACGACCTCCGGAGTCGAGAGCGACGCTCTAACCACTAGACCACGGAGGATAGATTATAGACGCAATTATTAAACGAGTCTTTTGAGTCCTTCTTGTAGAGACCAATCGCTTATTTTATTTATGGAAGAAACAGCTGGATTTTATAAGAACTATTTTCAAAAATCATGTAATAAAGTGCAAATAAAGAATTTATTCATCTATCTATACGTGTATAGTCTGTCAAGAAAGTGAAGGAATTAAAAAGTGGAAACATTGTAGTATCATCCCTTTCAAATCAATCTAAGAAAAAAGGGATGACACTACGATGTTACCACTTTTTTATTTCTTCAAACACGTGTGTAACACATAATCTCTATTACAATTTATTAAAAATACCAGACAGTGGGAAACAGACGCGAATTCGCGATATCGCCGTCATAAATAAGGTGTATCAGTAAAAATTGCGTGTATTAACATAAACAGTGCCGTCTGAGCTGGTTTACGGCCGCGAGGGTGGATTAATGTGTCGCGCCTTCGCTGGCGAGCTTCCAGCAGGGTTGACAATGCCTAAAGTGGTCGAGTATTAAGATTCATCATCATCATAAACAGCCTATTGCGGTCCACTTCTGAACGTAGGCCTCTCCCAGAGTCCCAATAAGCGCCAATCATCCTTAACTTCGGCAGCCCTCATCCATTCGCTGCTAGCCTGTAGTGTAGTGCTTTGTAATAGCACCTTGTGATTGGCAAATATTAAAATATGTCAAATATAAAAAAGTTTAAGTGTGACCTATTATTAAAATAATTAAAAATCTATGTTAGCCTCGCAAACATATTTTGTTTATAGGTTATAAACTGTTAAGTACATAACATTCTTACAACTCGCATGATCTACGCACAGATATGAGGCAATTTTTACAAGAAAAACTATACACACAATATACAGAATTGGTAAATGTTGAAACATTATTTTCCTACAAGAAATGTTTGATTTCTTATTATTTAAGCAAAAGTTACTAAATTACCGCCTTTACTTTTACTATTAATGCACTTATAAATTTTTACTCATTGAAGCAAACTCTAAAGTTGAAAAACTAACCCTTTATTTTTCCAAGTTTTCCAGCTAGTGGCAGCCCTAGCTCTATCGACCAGTCGGCCACTACCCCCGAGACACATCAATACGCGTTGGACACTTTTTGAGGTTATTCGAGGTTAGCGCGGCCCTAGCCGTTATATTGTGCCTAAATTAGGTCTTTCATATTCTAGATTTTTGTACATTTGTGAAATTTTTAAGGTGAAATGTTATTTTATTTTGCAACCTAAATTAAGAGAACCTCACTGAATTACCTGCATACCACATCAGTCATCACACATGTGACCAACTACACATTATGAGAGATAACAATTTTTTAAATAAATTTTTGAGGATCAAAGAACCGAGGGCGTTACTCATTTCAATTAAATGTACGTACTACGTGGCTTGCAGTAAGCCATTCCTCCAAATGAGTATGAATGACCCACTGCATGCTTCACACGTACATTTTTTACGAACATAGTTAATATTACATCAGTGTGTCGAAGAGCAAGTTCGCCCTAAAAACAGCAGGTTTACCTAGTGGGTGCACCGGCGTGGGTGTTTGGGTTAAATCGAGATAGAGTGTATCTCGTATTGTCTCCGAGTCGTTCAACCCGTTTCCCACGGGCCACGAGTCCAATGCCAACACCCAAATAGACTAGACGCGCCGCAGACACTAAATCTGGACGCTGCATCGCGACAATCGCATTTTTAAATTGCGAACTTTTCTCGGCTAATTTTATCTGTGTGCGGAGTGCGGACCCAGCCTGGAATTTTGGAGAGGGTCACGATATTGTTGCCAACGCCCGAATAGACTAGACGCGCCGCAGACAATCCGGACGCTGCATCGAGACAATCGCATTTTTAAATTTCGAATTGACTCCGGGTAATATTATCTGCAACTCTTGTCTCTTGGATGTCTCTTGGAATCGCGCATAGTCAATAACTCGGCCAAGTTTTTGACAGTTGACTACTTACTAACAGCGGTAGTTTCTATCATAAAGCAGAAGGTATAATCGCTGAATCCTACTTATAATACCTAACTATAGCTACCGAATGGCGAATTACAAACAACTCAAAGCCCAGAAGGACGAACGGACAGTCTCATACGATATGACTAAGAAATCCTTGTTTTTTCCTTAGAGAAAGCTTATGTTTCATATAAGATTTATAGCTAGGTTTTAGGATTTGCGCGGGGTTGGCGCTAGTGGGCGCCGGTGGGCGCGGCGTGGGCGCCGTTGAGTCACGATCACGTAGCCGGAACCACTAAACCACTAGCCACTATTGGCGTCCCATCAAACGTGAGCCTACGCCACGCACATTTCAATGGCCCATAACATATTCATAATATATAAAGGCGACACGCATAATAATTATGTCATTCAAATATTTCTGTCCATCAATGAAATAACAATGGTCCAACAATAGTTGGTTGTGAGATAAGGTACGGCGACACTATTATACTGCAGCGTGGTGACGCGGCACGTCACGTTTACTTGCATAAAAAAAAAAACCACACTACGCGGCAGCGGCGCCACAAAACGTCAGTTCTATGTGACGTGAAATGCAAACATTTTAAAGCTGGTGTACACTGTCCGCAGGGGCATGCCGCCGGGGTGTGCACGGCGCGTAGTGCGGCTCAGCCTGTGCGGCAAAACCCCTGTTTTGTGAGAGCACGGGCAAAAAATGTTTTTTTTTTCTTTATTTACTTACTGCTTACAGGTAAACATCATACAATAAGCATTTTACTACAAATACCGTAAGTAATGACCGACAAAGTTTATCGCAAATTCGCAATCAGTTGAACGGTGCGGCCAGATCCCAGACGCAATTTTCAACGCACCTCAATGACAAATGATCGTATAGCGGTAGGCAGGGTTGCCATGTGGCGATCTTAACTTTTCCTACCAGGCCCCTTGCTAGGCCCAGGCCAAAATCCCTTATTTCCGAAAAAAATATTATACTTAAATCATAAAAAGATCTATCTATAAAAGCAATAGTTATTTATTATTATGATTAAAGTATATTAGATATTTTACTGTTTGAAATTATGTAAATTCGTTTGTATGTAAACGAAAATAATGACTTTTGATCTTCTATTATAATCTACAGGCACTCATTAGTCATCCTGGAGTACATTTGGGTTAGGGAATTTCCTCCATACTTTGACTCACACACGTTACAAAATATGTATGCAGTTTTCAAATTATTTCTTAGATATTTTTATATGATGACGAGACGTGATTTTATGTATAACCGCTCGTTTAAAAAAACACTTATGTTTTATTTTAATATGTTGATCAATGGGCTTCATATGTACAACAAACAATGTATTTTTAATTTTTACTTATTTCATCAAACTTTTGGTCACTTCTTAAACTTAATCCAAGAATTATCTCCCCAGAAATTATAAAAAGTTTTCATATTCTCTCAAATTACATACTAATGTTCATCTTAGTTAATTTGCCATTTAACCAGTTGGCTAAGCCTCGTCTAGCTGTAGTGTTAAACGTTGCAGTCAACAAGTCGGCTAAACGACGTATAGCCGTGTTATTGAATGGCGTTGTTCAGTCAAACTTCAAAGGGCTAGCTGTTTGATTGAACGGTTATTTTAACTAGTTGGCTGCGACATACATAAACTACAGAATATCGTAATTACACGAGATTCTGTAGTTAGTGTAGTACAAATGTACGAGTTTTATTGTATGTCTGGCAACCCTGGCGGAAGGGTGCAATGGTATTTCTGGAGCATGGACTTTTCCCGTTTTACATTATAATAGTCATAGGCAAGTATGTACTTTGTATTAGCTCCGTGTATGTATTATGCTAGACAATTCTAAAATTGTCTAATACATAGTCTATACTATGAAGCATTTAATAAAAAAAATACGTAATAATTGTATACGCTCTTGCTAGTTCGTAATTCGTATCACTGAATTCATATTATATTAAATAACACAAAAGAATGACAGATATTTAATATGTTACTTTTATGGGTGTCATAATATATATTTTTCGATATAATATAATTTATACAATAGTATGAATGTAGGACTTTAATATGGTTTCTTGCGTAGGCGAACCCAGACAATATTAACATAGTCTTATGAATGGCGATGTAATTGATTGATCTTTTAGTTCATTCACTCTTACATTCATAAGTTCACTCATCCGGTTGATGCTTTTTTTTTAATTTCCTGTTGCAACCGCAAATTTTTGCTGTAGCAACAATTATTGTACTGGATCGCCGCGGCGTTAATTATTAAGCTATTTGGAGTAACATAGCTTTTGTGTTTTCGTTTTAATGACGATGTAATGTGGGATTATCAACTTTAATAGTCTTTTGTTATACTAAAATAGCAGCTTGCTATCTTTTGATGTAATTGGTTACTTGAGACCCGTGAAATAAGAAATTAATTGCCAAAATATGTTTTTATCTATGTTATAATTTTTTTAATTAGCACTTATAAGAAAACAAGTTAATATCATATTTTGTTTTCCCATTAGTCAAACACACACTGATGATGCCCGCAACTTCGTTGCGGCAAAATTCGTTTGCCAAAATCGGTTCAGCGGTTTAAACATGAAGAGGTAACAGACTGACAGACATTTATAATGCATGAATATTGTAAGTTTTGTTGAGGAGACTGAAATCAACCTACTTCTGAAATTAAATATTGATTGAGAAAATATGTACTTAATCGCAACTTTTCACGGAAAGCAGTTGACCGTTGACCCGGTCAGTTCGGTTATTATTTTACGGTTGATAATTAAACGGTTAAAAGCCGAGGATACACTATTGTAGGCACGTGACCTGGGAGCGTTCCCACGCGGCCACCTCCACACCATTATGTTCTAATCTCAGTCTTTGCATTGCGATACCGTGAAAGTATGTTACATTTTCCTAGCGGGAAGCTAATGAATTGCAGAATTGAGACAATGGTCTTTGAACTAACGTTTTAGAATTTTTTCAGAGGTTGCCAGATTAAAACCTTCGCATACATTCCAATTTCCAGGGCTACCAATTGTCAGATTTCATAAAAATTATAGAGCTTCTTAGTTTATGTCTATTATCATTTCTAACTTTAAACGATAAGATATTAAATCCGTAAGAAATATTTGTTCTAATTTTATAGTGCCAGATATAAATTATAATTGAAATATTTTCAAAATAATCGTCCCACAAAATAATAATGTAAGACGTAAGGATTATAATATCATAAACATTTTTATGGTTTCATAACTCATAACCATTTGTCTGGTTATTGCAAGTAGTCGTACAAATCAGAGTCAGAGGACTTAGGTATTTTTGCAGACAGCTTTCCGCCATTGATTATTGAGCCTGTCGCGACATGTTTGTGCAAATCTGTTACGATCATATTTTATAGAGGCCAGTAGGGATCAATTTTTCTTAATCCAAATTCAACTATATTATTTATTTACATAATAAATATTATCTTCATTCAGTGATTGTTGATATATTTGTAAGTGTTGCGTGTTTTATAACAAAAACTAACACAATAGGACATTTCTATTTTTTTACATTTTGACCAAGTTGAATACTGTCAGCCTTCTTACATAATTTAGGTTACCTTGTAGAATTTTAGTGACCGCTTTATTGATTTCGTGTTAAATTATTCGATAAGACCTTGTAGTTAGCTAGTTTCCGGTTACAGATAATATTTTTAATATAAAATAAAGCAATTATGTATGAATATAGTTGTTTCAATTATTATTTTACAGGGCAGTGACTTGTGAATTTACAACATTGGATTGTATTTTGCAAAATATACTGTCACGGAACGCAATTTCATCCAAATCGGTTTAGAAATTAGAGATTGAAGCGATTGAAAGAATACAGATTACAAATATAGAATTAAAGACTGAATTTTGATTAAAAATAAAAAATAAAGGTTGGAAACTAGAGAACTGAAAATCTAGTTGGTAGTTAGAGAGTCGCACAATAAAAATATTGTGCGACTCGCTAACTAGATTTTCAGATATTTTTGAGAAATTAAACCGTATTTTTGACATCACTAAATAGTTAGTGTGTTTAATTTTAAAATCTTAAAAACATAGAAAATTGAGTCAGATGTCAGATTATGTTTTTTAAAGATAAAAGGTTGTCTGGCAGAAACTGCTGCTAGCAGTAAGACCGCCTATTTGTACATATTTTTCCTTTATTGTGTTTTTTAAGTTTAAGTTTAGTTTTAAGTTGTACAAATAAAGTATTTTCTATTCTATTCTATGTTTATGTATTTTTTTTTTGTTTTTAATGTGATAATATGAGTTACATTATTTTCGCCACTTATAATATAGATAATATTATTATATCCCCTGGAGTCTGGACCATTTTGCTCCTTATGACAATAGCAATTTATATAAAACTATGCAACACAAAAGTGCCATCCCTAGCACAAAAATTTATAAAAATACAGGTTACTGAATTATTACAATAAAGTGGATCGAACTAAAATCTAACAAATGAGAATAACATTGCATTATAAAAATGATATCTTCGTAATAAATATAGTCAAGAGAAACATCGGTAATGTAGTCTAAGCTTTATTTTAATCCTTTTGAAAGAAGGTGGAAAACTTTTACAGCTGACAATTTTTTGTTTATTTTTAATTTGATGTAATTTAATCATTTTATTTTATCTTTAACGAAAATAAATAAAGTCATAATAAAGTAGTATTCGTTGTTTAGGGATACATACCTAAAAGATAATATTATACGAATAAGTTTCATGAAAATAATAAGTAAGTACTACAATAAAACTGAACCCAGGATTTCATAAGATGGTCTCAAATTAATGTTACAAGTGTTATATTTTTCAGAATTTTAGTAAACAATACAATATTCAAAAATTTTAATAAGTTGTTAGTTGACGTAAAAATTTAAAAACAAGCAAAGATTTTCACACTTACCCATTTTTACAATTATAATGAAATGTCACTTCAGTATAACATAATATTCACAACACGTATATTGTCACAGTTAAAACGAGGTAGATAAAATAAAACGTAATAAATAAAATAATTTTAAAGTTCGAACACGATTACGCGAAACCAATGCGCCGGTTAAAAGCGGAACCGACACAACCTCCCTCGTCGAACGTTCCGCGCAGACTGATTCGATTCGAGACGCGAGAATCGAATTCGAATTTCGAGTTCGTCTGCTCACTCGTCACGCCTGCTGGATGGCGCTGCGCTGGGTTCTTTTTTTTCGGAACATAAACTTTTTTCTCACCCCGGCCCCCGCGTTGGACGGTGGTACGTGAGTTGATATTTGAGAGGGTGGTTCCGTTTCCGATCGTGCGTTGTTTTAGGGTTCCGTACCCAAGGGGTAAAAACGGGACCCTATTATTAAGACTTCAATGTCTGTCTGTAATAGCTAGAGAGATGAAATTTTCACAGATTACTCATTTCCGTTGCCGCTATAACAACAAATACTAAAAACAAAATAAATTACACTGGTCAACAGTAGTTTTGCTGCCTGAAAACTAAAAGCTGTTTCTGTAAGAACTTTGTGCCCTGATCATAATATTATGTTTCTAAGAAATTTTCTTTCTATCAGCTCAGGTTTTTAAGATATTTCATTCCAAAGTTTCAAAAATCTCGAATTTTAGTCTATTTCGGAATCACTTTACAGCTATTGAAATAATTTATTTTTATGAGTTTTGATAAAATATTAGTAAATAATATACTTACACATCTATTATTTAGATCTCTAGATTTTCATGAAATTTAGTATATAGGGGGTTTCGGGGGCGATAAATCGATCTAGATCGGAATCATTTTTAGAAAATGTCTTTTTATTCGTGTTTTATTGATAATCGATAAACTGAAAAATTTCCGACATCTATTGGCGAATAATAATACTATTTTGTGAGCAACTAATTGCTATAGCGACACAACAGCTTTTTTTTATGAAATAAGGGGGCAAATGAGCAAACGGGTCACCTGATGGAAAGCAACTTCTGTCGCCCATATTCACAACACTCACAGACACTCGCAGCATCAAAAGAGCTGCAGGTGCGTTGCCGGCCTTTTAAGAGGGAATAGGGTAATAGGGAAGGGTAGGGAAGGGAAGGGAACAGGGGAGGGTGGGGAAGGGAATAGGGTAGGGGATTGGGCCTCCGGTAAACTCACTCACTCGGCGAAACACAGCGCAAGCGCTGTTTCACGCCAGTTTTCTGTGAGAACGTGGTATTTCTCCGGTCGAGCCAGCCCATTCGTGCCGAAGCATGGCTCTCCCACGTATAGCTATTCTAGCAGATGGCGTTGTTAAATAACACGAAGTCAATGAGTGTTTGCTATACCGAGCAAAGCTCGGTCATCCAGGTACTATCAATAATGGCAGCAGATAGGCACTTGATATTTTCGCATAATTAATATTAATAATAAAATAAAATAAAAATGTAAGGGGGGCTCCCATACAAGAAAAACATAATTTTTGACCTATATTTTTGCTCTATGACGATTGACGGTACGGAAGTTTACGGAACCCTTCGTGCGCGAGCCCGACTCGCACTTGGCCGATTATTTTTAACATTTACCTTTATTGAATTTAGTCAATTGTTCGTCGTTTCATTATTGCTGTATACTGTGCAGGGTGGTGCAGGGTCTTTTCTCAAACCAACGATATCAATACTTTTTAATACGTTATAAAATATTATAATATTTCTATGACTCAAACTTGTATATTTTGATATTGAATGTAATTACAATTCAAAGGTGTATTAACTATTAAGTACCTACATCCATACTAATCCATACTAATATTATAAATGCGAAAGTGTGTCTGTCTGTCCGTCTGTCTGTCTGTCTGTCTGTCTGTCCGTCTGTCCGTCTGTCTGTCTGTCTGTCTGTCTGTCTGTCTGTCTGTCTGTCTGTCTGTCCGTCTGTCCGTCTGTCCGTCTGTCCGTCTGTCTGTCTGTCCGTCTGTCCGTCTGTCTGTCTGTCCGTCTGTCTGTCTGTTACCTCTTCACGCCCAAACCGCTGAACCGATTTAGCTGAAATTTGGCATATAGATACTTTGAGTCCCGGGAAAGGACATAGGATACTTTTTTTACCGGAAAAATGTACGTTTCCCGCGCGATAAACGAGTTTTGGCGCAACGGAGTTGCGGGCGTCATTTAGTATTGTTATAAATTATAATATTGTGAATTAAGTTAATTAAATGTTTTAAAAATACTTTTATGTTCTAAGGATCTATAATGATTAATGATTTAAATAACTTTTTAAGGGATACTTCTCACTGTTAAGACTCCAGTTCGAATTCCAGGCAAAACTTGCACATCGTATCCTAATTTCCTAATGGGCTCGGACTATTTACTTCCTAACACAGTAGCAATTTATATTCTCTCTTGGGACTAGGGTAAAGTAAAGAGAACTGAAAAGTGGCAGCTCTTAAGTCTTAACCCTAGGGAGCGATTGGGGGTAAGCAGCGATGACGAGATTTTTTCCGTTTCTAATATAATTTTACTAACGTTATCGTGTTAACTATACTGTTTATTATAGATAGTGTTTATTTAATAAATATAATTAGATACTGTTTCAAATATGGACGTTCACTAAAAATCGGATGTAAATGCCTTTTCTTTAGAAATCTGAGAAGAACATAAGTATAGGTCTACCAGAATCTGATGGCAAAAAGTGAGAAAATAAATTGACTCTAGCAATCTTCCTTATAGCGGCTTATTCTGTGTTTCACACACAGAATAAGCCGCTATAAGGAAAAAAGGATCAAAATGTTGATCATGCAAATATATAAAAATTTATCCAATGATCAAGGATATTTTTTGAAAATCTTCCATAAAAATTTGCCATCAGATCCTGTTAGACCTAGATACATATTATTATTATTTAGGTCCTACTTCCTATACAAAAGTCAACACGTGTTTCGACTTATCTATTGTAATTTGTAGCCCAAAGCCATAGGTAATAGAACAATGATTATTTTTTGTCTCATTAGGTATTATTTAGTTCACCTAATAGCGAAGCATATGGTCGCAAGTCGAGGTAAAACAATTACCGCGCATCTGTTTCGACTTATAGGCAGTTTTCTGTAAATAGCAACAAAAGCTATTTAATTTTCACCCGCGTACCTGCAATAAAACATCTGGCGCATTATACAAATATGCGAACTAGTGTCCTGTTTGAGTCGGAGGCACCGCATTTTTTTAAGTGGGCAGCCCTTAAATTAGGTTGGACTCACTTTTATTATATCTGAATTTGAAATTTTATAAAATGATGATGAATCTAAAAGTATTATGATTTATAATAAATTAAAATCATTCCCCTTTTGGTTTCGCCGAAGTCGAGCAAAATTGCTATACGACGTCCCTTTATGTATATGATATAATATGCCTTTATTATAATCGTATCGTAAAAGTAATTTATTAAAAACTGTCTAATGCTTTTCTCTATAATTCTTGTAAGTAAAGAATACCAGATAGGATCGAATAGGTATAGGTTTATCGACGATATACCACACAAATGACATAATATATATTTTTTTTTTTATGAAATAAGGGGCAAACGAGCAAACGGGTCACCTGATGGAAAGCAACTTCCGTCGCCCATGGACACTCGCAGCATCAGAAGAGCTGTAGGTGCGTTGCCGGCCTTTTTAGAGGAAATCGGGTAATAGGGGAGGGTAGGGATGGGACGGGAAGGGAATAGGGGAGGGTAGGGAAGGGAAAAGGGTAGGGGATTGGGCCTCCGGTAAACTCACTCACTCGGCGAAACACAGCGCAAGCGCTGTTTCACGCCGGTTTTCTGTGAGAACGTGGTATTTCTCCGGTCGAGCCGGCCCATTCGTGCCGAAGCATGGCTCTCCCACGTATATATATTTGAAGTCGAACATAAAAACGATCGATAAAACAACAGTTCGCTAATTTAATGTAAATACGAAACACCATATGGGTAGCTTCGATCCCCAAAGACATTTCACGGTTAGTTACCGACAAAGGCCGCAGGTGGACAGCAGAAGGTTAATTCGCCCAATATTTATTCGCAACATGCAAGCAACATGGCGATTGGCGCCCACAAATCGTACGTCATTACAAACGTCATTCCCAGCGGTGCCTGCACTAATGACGTGACGTGTGAAGTGCATTAGAAGAGCATTTGGGCGCTTTTTTATGAGTTTTTTTGTGCGTATTTTTGATGCGATCTAATGGATAAAACAGGATAAAACCGTCTGTCGTTTGAGTTTAATGGACAGAAAGAAAATTTAGAATAGTGCGAAATGATATTATGAAGGTTTTTAATAAAAACCTTCATAATATCATTTAGCACTATTTTTATTGTCTAGAACTCTAAGACTCTATATCAGACGACACGATATCGAATGTCATGTCGCTGCGATAAAATATATTCGATGTGAGGGGTAGGGAGTAGGGACATTGTCGTATGACTTGTAAGACATCTTACCTTTATATCTGTCAATTTTTGTCTGATGAATACTGTCGGACAAATAAAGATGAAGAAAACAAAAGTACAGAAAAATGCCCTTTTGCCTAAATCACAATAGTGTTTCGATTTATCGCATCGCATACTGTGTAAACGCTCGTTACATTGTTACATATTTTCCAGGAGTTCCCTCAGCTATGAATTATGATTTATGATATTATTTATCATCGTCACCCTATCGCCTCCCTGCACCAACCCAACCATGCCGATCTTGGGAAGCCCTCATCTTCCCAATAATTTTAATGTTTAATACCAGCCCTGTGTGTAACTTGGTGCTCTGTCGGTACACGATAATGTCTCAGAATAAAATACCAGGAAGTACACAAAACAATTTTCCACCACTTCGTGGTAGAAGTGCGACGAATCGGTGCAAATTAAATTGTTTAAACTATAACACGGTTTGTTACAAAAGTGATAAACCCGTGATCCGTGAATAATAGATGTAATTTCGCCATTATTCGTGACTACATTCTGTTTAATAAAATTTCAAATACTGCAAACAATGCTTATTTGCCATTGACTGAAAGCTCCATAATAGATAGCCATTAGCCATGATAAATCTATAATATTATATGCAATATGCATATACAGGCTGTAACAAGAATAAGTGATAATACTTTAGGGTGTGTACGTGTTCCTTGTAGAGAGTTCTCTGTGAAAGTAGCAGCACTGAAAGACCAAACTTTTTTTTACTTTTGTATGGGGATTTCAGGAAACTCGTGACGCTTGGGCTCTTGCCGATACAAAAGTGAAAAAAAAAATTCGTCTTTCAGCGCTGCTACTTTCACAGTGAACTCTCTACAAGGAACACGTACACACCCTAAAGTATTATCACTTATTATTTTTGTTACAAACTGTATAATTCGTTTATCGCGTGGGAACCGTACTTTCATCCGGGATAAAATACTTTTCATCCCGGACAAAAGTACGTAGGGAATAAATAAAATATAAAGGACATAGGATAATTCCTACGTCCTTTCCCGCGAATCAAAGTATCTTCATACCAAAATTTCAGCAAAATCGGTTCGGGCGTAAGAAGTAACAGACAGGCAGTCAACAGACAGAAACACTTTCACATTTGTAATATGAAATATCTATACATTTATACATCTATACTGCTATACATCTATACGTCTATACATACTACATACATATAAATAAAATTGGAGTGTCTGTTTGTAATATTGAAAGAACCGTTTTTTACTAAATGCATATGAATGTATATAGGGTAGGTACAGACACCAAAACAACATTTTTTACAATTTTTGTTTGTATGTCTGTCTGTCTGTTTGTTCCGGCTAATCTCTGAAATGGCTGGAGCGATTTTGACGGGACTTTTTAGGCACATAGCTGATGTAGTAAGGAATAACTTTGGCTACTTTTTAACCGACTTCCGAAAAGGAGGAGGATATATTTCACTTTTTCTATAAAGGAACCTTTAAAACGGGATTATTTTCTCTTTTTTATTATCTTTGTTATCACATTTTGCTGACGCGGGCGAAGTCGCGGGCAACAGCTAGTTAGTAGATATACTTAGATGGATTATAAAATTTAAGCCACGTACAAACGGCACGATTAAAGCAATCGCGCAAACACAGTTAAAATATCGACTGCAGTAATTACGAGCAGTTGTTAATATTAAACGTATCATTATCGTTAATTTTACCGTTTTAAAATACTTTAAACTGTTTCACTAACGACCGCGGCATATGCCACCACGTCCGCTGCGATATAAAAATTTCGTTAACTTACTAATAAGCAAGTCATCCCCCTAGTAAATGCAGTTAGGGTAAAGTTCCTGCTCTTTTCTATTGAGTTTTTCATATTAAGTATATCATTGTATGTATGTATAAGGTAACCGACTTTTAAATTATTAGAGCCTTTTTGTTCTAAAATCTAAGAGACAAATATGATCCTAAAATACCTTGGACACTTAAAGCGATTGGTGAAAATAATCATGAGATTTAGTTACAACTTACAACTTATAAAGATCATAAATATATATACATAATAAAGTTACAGCATCGTTTGCGTAACATAACAAAATAGAGCTATCGTAGGAAACAATTCATAATAAGAACCTAAAGCTAATTTACGTGCGAAACAAAATAATATAGATTGGGTAATATTAAATTATAATTTTAGGATAAAGGTGGTTTATATTAAATCGTTTTTAAGAGGCCTCGTAGCATGTAGTGGGGTGGGCTGGTCTTATAATGAGTCGGCTCTTTTGTGCTTGATTTAGTACCTACTGCACACAAATTGGAGCTTAGTCAGATGGCGATTTGCAGCCTCATTAAATTTAGAAAAAAAAAAACGTTTGCAATTTGAATTTTTGCCAACTTTTTTATTTGCCTACTAAAGTACTTAAGTCACGGTCCAGGGCCACAATAAATTGATCTTGACCATTATTAGAATCAACAGTGATAACTGATAATAATAATAAATAAATAATACTTATAAAATTATACTTAAGTAAGTATAGAGTATAGTATAGACAATAAAATATCTAATACTAGATGACGCCCGCAACTCCATTGCCCCAAAATTTGTTTATAGCGTGGGAACCGTACATTTTCCGGGATAAAAATTATCCTATGTCCTTTCCCGGGACTCAAACTATCTCCATGCCAAAGGACCATGCGGGATTTTCTATGGACCCCGTCCCCACCCTTCAACGCGATGGATGGATGCGTCTCGATTTGTTCACTGAGACACTGAGAAAAAAGTAATTTTTTGTTCAAAAATAAACACCTTTTTTTTTTTGGAGAAAAGAAAAAAAAGGTGTTTATTTTTGAACAAAAAATTACTTTTTTCTACAAACAAAAAGCTTAACAGGGTTCCGTAGTCCTCAAGGAACCCTTATAGTTTCGGTCTGTCCGTCCGTCTGTGTGTCTGTCTGTCTGTCCGCGGTTTTTCTCAGAGACTATAAGGCCTACAAAGCTGTAATTCGGCATGTATGTGTCGTAGGATGATTTGATAAATCCGTGTTTTCGCGAAATCCCTAGAATTTTCGCGAAAATTCGATTTATCAAATCATCCTACGACATCGTAGGATGATTTGATAAATTGAATTTTCGCGAAAATTCTAGGGATTTCGCGAAAACACGGATTTATCAAATCATCCTACGACATATGCATATTATCTGTAATGCCGACAAAATGGTATATAAAATCTTTAATTTTTTTTATGGTACCTCCCCATACATATCAAGCGGGGGTGATTTTTTTCCGCGTCCATCCCATCGTGTGGGGTGTCGTTGGGTACGTTTTTAAAAAATATTATTCAGAGTATTCAAAGGTCATTTTTCGATTTAGGGATCCACTTGCGAAATATGAATTTTTAAAGTGGAAAAAATCGTTAGAGTCCAGTGTCCCCCTTCCACTAGCTCAAATTGTTTTAGCTCAGGTTTCAGACTCAGGTTTAGCTGTTTAGCTTAGGTTGCTTCTGGAAATCTGAAAAATTCGCGGGAGTAGGAGATATTATGCTGAATTTAAAGGAAAACTATCACGGCTAAAAAAAACTTCATAAGTAAGTAATTGAGTAATAGTCGATCAACTAAAAAAATGTGTTCGAAGAAGTATAAATAAACTTTTCGTTCAAATTCTTTTAAACATAACTGAGATGGTATTGTTAGTAGTGTAAAACACGTTATAAAATATGTACATTCATTGACCATACAAAAATTTCATGTAAAAACGAATGACGATTTAATTGAAGACAATATAATATTAATATGATCTCCATATTTTAACACTATTTATTTGCACACTAAGGAAATGCGTATGTAAAAGATAAAAAAATAAAATAAAAACAATATATCTAAAACCTAAGGTGGTGGCGGCGTCGTATCGTGGCACGGCGCGGCATTGCGTCGTCAGCGTGAAACGATACGACGCCGCCACCGTGACACGTGACGCGTGTTCCGACTTCCGGAGCCACGAACAGTGCGCCGCCCCGTGGCCCATTTAGTTTGATTGAAATCTGACAATATTTCCACTACGCGAATTTGTTTGATAGGTATTTCACATGCCTCGTTTAAGTTTGGAACGCCATTTTTCGGAAGTTTCACCCTGAATAGGGACGCGCGGTGCACCGTTCGCGTCACCGGGACACTGTGCGGCGTCGCGCCGTGTCAGGGTGGCGGCATCGTGTCGTGGCACGATGACGACGCCGCGCCAAGTTTGATGGAATTGCTCTGTAACCCCACGTATTTGACAGATGTCGGCATAGTAAAAAAATCTCTATTCTAGTAGATCTTTCGAATGACACCTGTTTCTGCTCTGTTGGTTGGTGGGGACGTTTCTTCTCTTAGTCCTTTCAGCAAAATCGGTTCAGCGGTTAGAGCGTGAAGAGGTAACAGACAGACAGACACACTTTCGCATTTATAATATTAGTATGGATTACAAAATTCTCGTGTCACGGGGTGCGTGGTTGAACTCCTCTGAAACGGTTCGAGCTCGACCGATTTTCGTGAATTTTAGCGAGCATATCGGCTAGGGTTGAGAATCAGCAATCAATAACAACTTTTTATATTGATAAGTGAATTTGTTGAAAAGTAAGTACTTACTTAAGTATATCAAAACAACTCAAGTCGAGACTGATAGCGATGGACGTTGCCATGGTGACATACTTATTTAGTCACTTCAATAAAATAATATAGGTAGGCGAAAATCGAAATACTTTATACGGCAAAACAACATTGCCGGGACAGCTAATAATAATAATAATCTATCGTAATTCGTAACGCCTTTTGATATTAGATCTGTCTTTTCGTACGAGATAAAGCCTGCAACTTTTTGGCGCTGAAATTCGTTTACCGCCGAAATAGTTATATAAGTAATACTAGCTATTTGACCGAGCTTTGCTCGGTATTCGATGAAAATGACATTTTCTAAAAATGATTACGAGATTCCATATATATATATATATATATATATATATATATATATATATATATATATATATATATATATATATACAAGAATTGCTCGTTTAAAGATATAAGATAAGATAGGTAAGTACTCTAGGGTTATTATAGATTATTATAGATCACGTTAAGACTAATAGGAGCCAAGAAATAGAGGAAAATGTGGAAAAAGCGGGGAAAATTATTTGAAAGGGCTAACTTGAACGCGCTTATCTCAGGAACTACTGGTCCGATTAGAAAAATTCTTTCAGTGTTAGATAGCCCATTTATTGAGGAAGGCTAAATGCTATCTTATCACGCTAAGACTAATAGGAGAATGTGGAAAAAAAGGGGGGAAATTAATTGAAAGGGCTTATCTCGCGAACTACTGGAGCAATATTTATGTTATTTGGCACAGATAAGAAGTAGACCACGTGAAGTATCATAGGCTATCGATTTTAATCATTTTTTCAGTGGCTATATATTATATACCCGTGCGACGCCGGGTCGGGTCACTAGTAATTTTTTTATCCCAGGTTAATTAAAATAAAAAAATTATATGTCCTTTTCCGGTACAACTCAAAATTAACTTATCTCATCTCCATGTCAAATTTTCACTTATAATACCACAAGAGCTTCAAAATTATCGGGTATTTCCCGATAGGTTCGTTGCAAACAAATGAAGGAGTCAAGTTTTTCAGGAGGTTTCAAGTTTAACCTGAAAAACTTGACGACTTTATTTGTTTGCAGGGAACCTTGAGGGAAATGCCAGATAATTTTGAAGCTCGTGTGGTATTCGGGGGATTATTTTTCCGTCCCAAATGTCGGCCAATAGAATTAGAATTTGTTTTTTATATATAGCAACTACCAGAGAAAATTTTCAAAAAATTATGAGTATAATACCATGTAGGTTGTACCACGTGACGTCGAATGGTGCAATTCTATTGGTCAATATTTGGGTCGGAAAAATAATCACAAAAACTTGTCAGCTATGTAGAGCTAACCGAGCTAACCAGTTACCAGACACACATACTTTTTCACATTTAAAACATTTCATACTAATCGCAAGCAACTTACAAGTGTAAAATTTTGGTACTATGTGAATATGATTGTTTAAGTGACAAAATGAGGCGGTCAAGGTCGCGACCTAATAAATGATGAATCGTTCAATCGTTCACCGTTTATTTTTATTTCAGACTAATCGCTGCATCTTTAGTGAATCATACCTGATTTCATCACACGTAGAAATCTACGTGTATTGGTAATACGTTTAGTAGGTTACGGATACAATAATCTAACTAGTAAATATCTGTTATGTGGGAGTATAGTACTTTTTTCTGCACGATATTTGATAGTTGTTAAAAGCTGTATGCGTTCCCATCTTCTACTACTACCACGAAGTGCGCTAGAGTCCGGTCGCGGAATACGTCAAAATTCGTACATTAACCCGCTTCTTGTTTTGTCATTGCTCGAAAATATTGCTATTAATACACTTTTATTCCACTCTATGAAAACAATCTATCAATATGCGAATTTATAGGTACCGAAATTTATCTCAAATGATTTCCTAAACGTTTCCCAACATTTTCCTCGATCTCGAACAGGAACTTAAGAAAGTGATTCATTTGTGCTGTCAGTGACTCATACCTTATATCATGCTATTGACCGGCCTTGCCTATACAATTACGTAGGCCAATCACTTACATAATATTAGCAGGCCCATATATAAAACTCTAGTTAGCTCATTGAATTTCATGAACTATAATTTAGTATTAGATCATGGTTTAATGTTCCAAATATAATCGGGCAAAAACCCACGCTCACTACACAGGTAATCGCTAATAGCATAGTATAAAGCAGTATATAAATAAGTCTATGGTATAAAGAATTCGGCCATTTTGACTCACTAATTTATTGCAACAACCGCGAGAATACATACGATTAGTTACAGTTCGAATTTTAAACGAAAATTCTATTTTCAAAACGGAATCGAAAAGGGAAGTGCTTTAATAATATCCGCGGGGCATGGATGTGAAGTGAGGCAGCGATAATCGAGTAAACCTATCATAATAATATCGATATTTTAATACATTTGCATATAATTATCGCGAATCGCACGAACGCTGGCGGGAGAGCTACTGACACAAGATTGGGGTCAATCACTCGGTAGTTTACCCCAATTTGGATGAATTTAGTCGATGTTAGATTTGATGGATACGTAGATTGTTTAATTTATCAAAAACATTTTAATATTGTAAAGTTATAAAAATTAAATAATTAATAATTACTTATAGCTGCATATAGGCAGAGTAGACAGAATGATAGAGTATGCCGTCTTAGAACTGATGTTGAAATTTTTAAATTTGACGTATTATGACGAAAATCGTCGCTAGGGTTGTTAACTTGTCACCTACGAATTTAAAACTATGACATATTCGCTGGACGTGTTCCTCTTTGGTCGTATTGTTGTTTATGTTTTGGCACATGCGATTAAAATTGACAGAATCTAATTTTGAAATCTTTATTTTAAATATTTAAAAATAAATTATATCAGCCAGCGCGAGGCACATTCCGTTCATAATCCTAGTGAAACCCGACGAATTTGACAGATATTGAAACCTGTCCGTCTCTTTGCAGTCGAACTACTGGTCGTTATGTCTATTGTGATATAGGTGAACCGTGAAAGCTTACTTGACACTTGAGTCTATAAACTAGAGCAAGAAAAATCTTAATTCTTCGGATAAAATAAAAAGAAAATAGCTGGAAAAAAAAATGTTTGTCTTTCAGAGCTGCTACTTTCACAGTGAACTCTCTACAAGGAACATGTACACACCCTAAAGTATTATCACTAGTTTTTGTTACACACTGTACATATTGTTACTAAATACTATGTAGCGATCATATATTTTGTACTAGTATTCTAAGAGGAAACAGCAACAAAATTGTATATTAAGCAACGGTGCATTCAGATATGACGGTAGTATTAAATTGTCTGTGGTCATGTTGACAGCTGAGAATGCGCTGTCGCCTAGAGCGCTGCACGTCAACTGTCAGCCCAACAGCTGCTGTCAATTTCGCACTAAGTATATGGATGTGAAAACATTATTCAAATTTTTTAGATGACTACTTTTGATTTTTGAGCGATTTGCGTGGAATTCGGTAGTGCTTTTATATCTTGACTCTCGATACCTAATACATAGTTTCTACATATTATCATTAGGTATTAATTATTATTAGTTATTACGCACAATCTTTTGCAGTAAAATAATAATAAAAAAATTAAGAAACATAAAAAGGAAAGGTTCCTTTTTCAAAATTGTTACATTACCATACGAAAACACAAAGGAGAAAATGCATACTCGGTGTTTAAGAAACAAGCCAATTTGTTTCAAAAGTCCGCACTCCGCAGTCATTAACAAAACCACCTGCACCACACCATATGATAAGTACACCGCAGCTTAACTCTAACCGGCAATTATTTAAGGCAATAACATAATGCACTTTGTGTATCACGTGCTTTGCCACAAACCGCATAATATAAAAAAAAAACTATATCGGTTGTTCCATTTTTAAAACGCCGCGCCGCGCCGCGTCGAGGCGCCTAATTGTGATGTTAATAACTTTTAAGTGGTTATAATAAAATATTTTATATTTATTGATTTATTGATAAGTAGGTAATTAATTTGTAAATAAATAGTTATCTAAGTTTATAATAAAATGACATATAAAGATAAAATATAGGATGATCACTCACAAGTCACAATGTGGTATAAATTATTCATAGAAAAAGAATTCATAACAGATATTGTTCTCATTTACAATAAGAATGTGCTAGCACATGCCTCTTGTTGTAATATTAAAGAATTTAAAACAATCTCTGTGATGTACAATAACATAAATTTTGTGTCACAATGAGATTGCTCGGAAGTGCCTTTTTGTGACGCTACATACGCTACGGCGACAATCTACGAGCTACGGATTCATTTACAAGAATGTTTACAAGTACAAACTTTGTAAGTTAATTGGACTGCGTTATGTGAACAAATTAAGCGACAAAATTGAAAAAAAAAGAGAACTATGAATGCAGATCGATTCCATTAACTATAATATTATTGTGGAGTATTCGTTCCCGAGTTTCCGATTTAGGTATCTCGGTATGAAAGTGGCATCAAAATATTTTTTGACAAGGTTTTTGTTCTTTTTTCAGACGAAGGTGCAGACTGCAGTAGATTAAGATGATCAAGATATTCTTATAATAAAAAATTACATTCCACTTTACATTTTATTTGTGGTATAAAAAGTCATTGACGATTGTAGGGTCTATTATAATTGAAATCGTAACAAGGATTGTATCTGGCGCTGCGACGAGAGCGGGCGACAATTCGTTGCATAATGATTGAATGATGATCAATTTTTTTTTAACTTTAAAATGTATTTCAATGCAAATGAAATGCCGCGACAGGTGACGTGCGGCAGTTTCGATTGTTTTTTCCAATATTCAAATATTATGACGTTTTTTCTCGAAGGTTTTTGTACCGCGGGTGCGTGCCAGGTGGTCTCAGAAAAAATCTTTGCTGTGACAGCTTGTGCTGAGGTGGGGTAAATGATTCGTCATAAATATATGCACATAATTTCATTAAATTTTAGTTTTAAGCGTCATACATTTATTACCTAGCATTTAGGTAGAGAAATGGAAAACTTAGAGATTCGGTTCAAACAACAAAGATGGCGATAAAACATTGATTAGTTGTAAAGTTAAAGCTGAAAAAATCATTAGTCTTTTTTAGCTCTACCGTAAGCCTGGAAGAAAAAAGCAGATCTTTAAGCACAGTTTCCCTAATTCCAAATAATAAATATTATTCTTATTACAAACTAAATTTTAATGCGAATTTAAGGGTCATTGCAAAGTTATTTTATTTAACCTTTTTTTAAACACTTTGGTAACCACAGTTATTTTGGGGGTAGGCAACAAAAAGTTGTAATAAAAAGTCGTGTCGGAAGCACATCTGACAGCTGTCTCGTGCTCCGAACCCTTTGGAAAGTTAACGATCTCCAAACTACCGAAGACCTACAAGTACACAAATTACATAGTTCTGCTAACTATATTACTTTTTTTTCTACACTTGAAAAGATATGAATATTTTCATTAAACTCTAGAAAGGATTTGTAAATAACTTTATACGTTTGTGAGGCTGTGGAATCTGGAATCGCGACATTTTTTTAATTTTTTTTCCGAGATAAATCAAGTGGCCAGTTCACAGTTGCTATTTAATAGGGCTGCCTGCATCGGATAATATCTTCGCATTATACATAATAATTCTGATTCAATAACCTTTCGACTGAATTCATTCAACCCATTTCGTTTGTGTAAATTATTAAAAAGTATTGATCCGTTTCAAAACTAATTCCCTGAGCTCAATCAACCGTTCGAGGCACTTTAAACCCGAAGAAAGAAAATTACACTTAAACTCCCTCGAAATTGCTACTTCGGAACTTTTAATTCAGAAGTTCGGGATCGGTAAACTGGCGCTTGGCGTGTGCGCGGGCGCACCTGCCGCCCAATTATCTGCCGATTACCCGGCACGGAACCCTTACAACCCGTCCGGCACGGAACCCGGGAACTCGTCCGGCACGGAACCCTTTACCCTCGGGAACCTCGCGCCAGCCCTGCCCGCGAACCGCGGACCGCGTATTGTTCGAAAATTGTGTAAACGGATAAGAGCCTTGTGACCACACATGGTTCGATTTTTATCTCATAATTGCGGGTCTCGCGTTGAATCCTTCATTAGGGGCGGGTCGGTGCGGGGTGCGGGGCGGGGGGAGGTGCGAGGGGAGAGTGTGAGGACACAATGGGCGCCCCCCGCGGTATTGTGCGCTAATGTATGCGCGCGCGCCGGCCCCGCGCGAGACGCACCAACACAAACATTTCAACGCATCAAATTTATCGTCGCGTCGCGTCGTGTCGCAGCGGCCCGCGCAAAAAATGCCCCATTAAGATGCTGCACGCTGTTTAATAAAGTCATTTGTTTGTGCAATGTTTACGCATTTAAGAGGATTCCACACCGCCGTTTTTCCATACAAACGCTGTCCCCTGTTTCCTCCCTGGATAATGCCGGTAGAGTTATGATTTTTTTCTGAATATCTATGGCCACTATTAGTATGTCCCTATGTTTTCTTTTTTTTCATAATTTAATTATTAAAAAAGATAAGAACGTCCAAAATCCCAAAAAAAAGGCAAGATTTTCCTCTGTGTTTAAACACCCAGAAAACAAATATGGCTAGAATATACAAAAAAAAAACTTTAATTCTTAATGAAAAAATTACTTAAATTAGTTAAGTTTTGGAGAAGGAATCAGCGGACAACGAATCGAAGATTTTCTGTTCTTTTATTAGAACCTTTGTCGTGTTGTCTCTATGGCACTCTGCGGTGGGAGACTTGAGATTGGTGAGACAGCAATACATTTTCAAATACCTATTTTCAATTTCTCTCGCCCCTAGTGTATCCTCTTAAATTTTCATTTTCACACGATTGTTTACGCTGAGTGCTAAAGTAATATGCTGGTATTGACCGTTCAACAACCTGTACGACTATATTAGTAATATGTAATGTAATTTATATGAATTACAAAATGATACAATTCTATAATCGCAAATTGAGTAACGATTAATGTTGGAATTGCATAATATCATTTTTTTCTCCCAAATAAACGTTTGATTGCTATAATTATGGCGCTTATTTGTATTTAAATTTTCAGACAAAGCTTTTAGCGCTGCACCCTGAAAAAAAGAATGTAAAACTCTTCATAGGGACTGACTCTTAAATATACGAAGTCGTATGAGGATGACTCAGTCGTAAGTTTGAATATTATAATATGTAAACTAGTTCGCTGTAGACAATTAGTGTGGACCATTAGAAGAGTTATTGTGTTTGAATGTGTGAATAAATTTATTTACATATAATATTATACAAGGCATACAAGAAAACGAAAACACACATACTAAATTACAGACATAACAAATTAGAGAATACGAGACATAAATATTTATCACTTACCTAGTTTATAGAGTACTAGATATCGTTTCCAAGTGTATCTAGCACGAACCGTCCACTTTTCGGAGGTAAAAACTAACTTTCCGGGGACTTCATACTCAGCTCAATCAGAGGCCTTAGGCCAGCAACGCACCTGCAGCTCTTCTGATGTTGCGAGTTTCCATGGGCGACGGTAGTTGCTTTCCATCAGGTGACCGGTTTGCTCGTTTGCCCCCCTTATTTTATATATAAAAAATGAAGATGCAAGTAATTGGGGAAATTTTAATTGGGCTACATCGAGTAACGAATGTTCTACATCTCTAAAGTAACAACGAAAGTCAAAGTAAAAAGTAAAAGTGTTTGTGACCGATGTAAAAGTACAGTCGACCACCCAGTTGTTCCCTCAATTGCAAAAACTGCATTAGCATACGTCTCCGATAGCGGCCACCGAGGGCACAGAGACGGGAATATTGGACGAGATACATGTAGACCTACTTATTTATTTGCACAAAATAAAATACGTGTGGCACTCGACGGAGACTGCCGGGGTATAGCTAATAACTTATAGTCTGCACGCATACGTCTAGTTGAACACGAACACGGTGCCGAAGTCTGCCGAACTGAAACGATTAGAGTTTAGACGATGCACGGAAACGCCAAACTCTCTGCCGGTCGGAGTACGGTGTGTTAGGTTTATTTTCGTTACGGAATTTCTTGACTAGGTCGCCGCGCTCAAGACTGCGATAAAATCTATGCTTAAAAGAAACATGATAATATGATTTTTGCAAATTGATAAAGAAGGGCTTACGGTTCATGCGGTTTTTTTGTAGAAAACAAATATTTAGACGTGGGAGAGCCATGCTTCGGCATGAATGGGCCGGCTCGACCGGAGAAATACCACGTTCTCACAGAAAACCGGCGTGAAACAGCGCTTGCGCTGTGTTTCGCCGAGTGAGTGAGATTACCGGAGGCCCAATCCCCTGCCCTATTTCCTTCCCTACCTTCCCCTATTCCCTTCCCTTCCCATCCCTACCCTCCCCTATTGCCAGCTATTCCCTCTTAAAAGGCCTACAACGCACCTGCAGCTCTTCTGATGCTGCGAGTGTCCATGGGCGACGGAAGTTGCTTTCCATCAGGTGACCCGTTTGCTCGTTTGCCCCCTTATTTCATAAAAAAATTAATTTACTAAATTACCAGAAAAGAGAACAGAGAGGAAAAGGGTCAGGAAAGGGAGAGAGAGGAAGACTATAATATTTTTCTCTCTAATCGTTTGTTACGTAATAATATTATATTATTATTATTATTATTATTATTATTATTATGTAATAATAATAAAACAGCTCTTCATTGCACACCAAAATACAGATACAATATGAATTATATATACTTTAACAAATATTATATTTATTGATGTACAAAAGGCGAACTTATTGCTAGTAAGCAATCTCTATCAGTCAACCTTTTGTAGATAAGATTTAAAATAGAGATACAAGAAAATCGTGTAGGTGCACTAACTAATCTAACTGTAACTAAAATATACGTAGTTATAATACCAAAAATGCCTGTAAAATTGATTAGGTTCACATGAATTAGAGAGGACAGAGGAAGATACTACAGCTTTCCCTTTATTCCCAAAACATGATGTGCCTAACCGACACTTGTCTCTAAGAGGCAACGCTTAAATTGACGTTTTTTGTATCGATATTAGAATTTCGAATCATTGCCGTGGTGTCTCGTCTCGTTTTACTTTTCAGTCTGAACCATAAAGTTAATATACCTAGCGGAATAGAGCAACAATCTCGAGCAGTCAAACAAAGCCAAAATTGGTTTTCATCTGTGTGAAAAATATGTGTACGTATACACTTACACATGCATGATTGAACATGAATTCTACGAGATTAAATTGTCGACGTGCGGCACGTGCCGACTGGACGTCAAAAAAAGAGTGCTGCTGTCATGTATCACACGTCTCTTTTTCCACGCAGTATTACTGATAGTGACATCTCTCTTGCTTCGGCCTTTGTTTCTCTATTCCGCTAGGTATATTAACTTTATGGTTTGAACTAGCCCTACAAAAACATCAAATTAAAAGCAACTCTGGTCATTCTCGATCGCATAAAACTAGAAACCCACTTTAAATCGCGATGTAAACAAGGGAACGGCCTTCAGAGTTTATTGCTCTCTGAAATTTATTTATTGTGATACAGTCGGAGATTTATTTATCCATAGTCAATCGAACCAGATTCAAGTATTTATTAACCCGCGCTGCGAACAATTCTTATTTAGTTTCCGACCTACATTGAAGATCTTTTGAGGTTAATACGACTCTACTTTTTTGCAATGTTCTGTTTGTTTTTCTGGAGCATTTATTCCGAACTAGATGACGCCCGCAACTCCGTTGTGCCGAAGTTAGTTTATTGCGCGGGAACCGTACATTTTCCGGGATACAAAGTATTCTATTGTCCATTCCCGGGACTATACCAAATTTCAGCAAAATTGGTACAGCGGTTTGGCTATAAAGAGGTAACATACAGACAGACACGCATACTTTCCCATCTATAGCATTAGTATCGATACTCAAATTGTTATCATTTGGATTTTATACAACAACGAGCTTTTGCCCGCGGCTTCGCTCGCGTTAAGATGTATTATTATATACAAACTTTCATCCCCTATTTGAACCTCTTGGGGTTGGAATTTATCAAAATCCTTTCTTAGCGGATGCCTACGTCATAACATCTACCTGCATGGCAAATTTCAGCCCGATCCGTCCAGTGGTTTGGGCTGTGCGTCGATAGATCACTATGTCAATCAGTCAGTCACCTTTGAGTTTTATATATATAGATAACTAAATATTATGATAACATTTGAAATTTTAACAGATTTTTTTTAAATTTGAGTGTGATCACTGCTCTACGTTCGTAGCTCGGGGGTTACGTGACGGACGACCACGCACGGTGTTTTCGTGTTTGTAGCTCTGTTTGATGTGTTCATTGTTTGTACGTTTAAAACAATTATTAAAAACATAACTAGCTGACTCGGCAAAAAATTATCATAAGTACATTGGTTACCTATTTAGGGTATGAAGAATCAAGGCAGTTTTGAAAGTGGTTGGAAAAAAATCAGCGAGAGTTTAGATTACAGAGGTGCGTTGTGTAGTGCTGTATTTACTGAATAATTATAATTATTCTAATGAAATATTCTACTTACAAATAAAGCTTTACATTAAAAAAACAAACTTAATATGTATGAATCCTACAGTAGATACCTAGTAGATACCCAGTAGACGGTAGATACTTATCAACGTACACTTATTCATACAAACTCAAAGTATTTTCGAGGGTCGAATGGTGAACCCGAGCATCCAAAACGCATATAATTTGAGCTAACAACGGGTCGAAAACTGCGACCAATTAAAATACCACAAGTGTATCTGAAAATTTCGAGAGTCATTTCAATACTTAATTGGTCGGCAGATGCAAATTAGAGACATTGTCCGGACACCTCCGATCAGATTTTTAATATTTACAAACTTGCTGCATTCCTTTAGATTCGTAAAATAATTTCTACCGAAATTCCGACGAACAAACTTTCTGAAAATGACCTCCTCAATTTTAGCGGGTTTTTTTTTTGGATTTTTGGATTTTTTTAAAGGTACTAAATAGATTTTGGTGAATTTTGGCATGAGCTAAGGATATATCCTTAGCTCATGCCAAAATTCTATCCCGGCTTTATATTTTCTATCCCGACGAAGTACACTTTCTATGAGGTAGTGAAATAACTAAGTTTTACCCGTAGAACCTAGTGTAAAATCTATATTAATAAAGCTTACGAGTTTGTTACTTTAAACGCGCTAATTTCACGTATTATTCAACCGATTTTTGTGTGATTTGGCACAGATATAAAGTAAATTACGGGGAAAAACATAGGCTTATAGACTTTCATGCGGGAAAATTTAAGAATTCTCAATTCTTTATACTAATAACGCGGTCAGCGGAACCCTACTAGTAGTTATTATACCTAATTTGAGGCAAGAATTGAGGTAATGACGGTCGGAGCCTCTTTACCTTAGCTACGCCCCTGTCGGCTAACTAGTTAACCAAAAAACCAGTGAGCAGCCATAATTAAAACCAACAAACGCTTAATAGCAATCCGTTTGTTCTGTGCGACGGGCGTGCGGCACCGGACACGCCCCTTTAGGGTCGGTTAACATTGCAACGTGACGCGTCGATGCAATGGAATGATGCACTTTGAAATGACCCATTCCAAACTAAACTTTATTCCTACAAAAGAAGATACACGTTATTCAATTGATTGTGTGCGGGGTCGGGCTGTTCCGAATAGCTCATTTAAAGTTCGTCGCAAATCGCAAAGCCTCGTATCGTTGCAATATAATAGACCCACAGGATATACCTGCCCTATATACTCGTACTACGAAAATCTATTGCTTGATCGAAGGCTTAGATGCTATACCTATACAGGTTGTTAGGGTTAACACCGTTATCCTTAAAACCATCAAAATATGAGCCAGTCAAAATGAACAACTTTTTCTATGAGAACAATGCTGGAAACTCAAAACAAAATTCCGTCTTCATACCCATAGAAATTGCCCGGATCGGCCATTTGTATGGGTATGACGACGAATTTTTTGAGTTCCCACTTCCCAGCATTGTTTTCATAGAAAAAGTTGTTCATTTTGACTGGCTCATTTGATGGTTTTAAGGATAACGATGTTAACCCTAACACCCAGTATATGTATATAGATTTTACTAAATTTTCCGTACCTTCTTGTGCTCAAAATAATATAAAATCTCCCGTAATCGTACATCTCCCAATAAGATTAAGCTCTTATAGTATAGCCAAAAGCTTTCCTCGTATTCTCTACATTGGTAGTTGGTACTACATATTATATTCCAGTAGTTTCGGAGACTATTCGATGAAATAAAACAATCTTAGGGCCTGTTACACCACTTCCCGATAAGTGCCGAATAGGCTATCCACCACTTAACTTGACAGATGAAGTATGGAGAATCTGTCAAAAAAGTTGTGAATACGGACGGCACTTTATCAAAAAGTGGTGAAACAGGACCTTAGTTTTTGTATCAATTTTACAACATTAGTATCTATAGATTTACCCTGTTATAGCTATTAGATACCTAATGCTCAGTACTCAACGATTTTGCTCGATCGAGCAATCACGTAGAGTAAAACCCATGGCTTTGGCTTTCGTCCACACATTCAGCATTGCTCGATAGTCTTACTCCAAATCGAAGGAAATTAGATACATTTAATTCCATCGAGCCGGCTCGATGCGAGCCTTCGATCTGTGAGTTTTGAGGTCCACACGGTGGTTATTGCTCGATTTGGAGTAAAACTATCGAGTAAAACCGTATGTGAGAACTTAGCATTACAGAACTCACACGTTGTTAGGTACGCATAACAAACCTACACCTAATTTACTAACCTACTCCAATAAAATGTATGTGAAATATTTTAATTGGCTATTAAAAAGCGCATATATCAATAGACGTTTGGGGAGACCAAGGAATTGATTTGTGTAGTATGGGGTCTGCCACGCCCCTTCATTATACTCTCGCCGCGGGGTCCAAAGGTACCCCATGATGTAATTAACACTACGGTCACCGTGGTTCCTATCGTCAAAGGTGTTGATGGAATTTGCAAATCTATGGTGATTTATGGGGTTAAAATATTCTCGTAGATTAAATCATAATACCAGGTAATTCTACGGTGTAATCAAAATAACGATCCACAAAAATTCAAACTTATTAAAACATTAAATGAAGTTCTGTGCCTCTTATTCGCGTTTTAGAAAGCATAATTTAGGGTTATTCTTGCTTTATAAAAAAATCGTTATTTTTCTGACTATAAATTTTATGTCGTGTTAATATTGTAGCAGTTTTCTATTATTATTTAAATTTATGCTTCTAAGGCCATGTTTAGGTAATAAATTATTTTTCCATTGTTATATAATATTTTAGTAACATGTCTTTTGTCGACATTGTCGAGGTGTGTATTTGCATATAATTATAATAAAATTAAAATAATTAATGAAATAATTGTACACCTAGGGTGTTGTGAAAGGGTCATAAAATAAATGTAAGTATTACTGTAGGTTAATTATATTTATTTTAAAAAAGTATTTAGATAAGTATACTTATTATTTTGCTAGTTCTATCAGCGTTATTTAAATGCAAAAAAGATTCCGTATAATATGTGTAAGACTTACATCACGAACTTTTTACTTACATTAAATATTGTAGCTTTGTAAAAAATAGCCTCTATCTAGTCTAGTTTTTAAAGAGTCGCTCTTCTACGTATAGTGTGGCCAAACTGACAATATTACAATTACTATGTTCTTTAGTGTTTAATACATATAAAATCGTATTTTTAATATACAAAGTCCTTTTGTTTCAAAACGTAAGGTTCAACCGTTGAAAATGCATCATATTCGATTAATATAAAGTATAAACGATTAGTTTTGGACAATAATAATTCCGGAGTAATAAAACACAAATAAACACATTATGGAGGTCATCAGTGAGACAAAAGGGATTGTGTCCGATTATATACCACGAATTTACATCATTTCCAATTAGCTGTGGTGTTGCACTCACAAACTTGTGGTGTGGCAACACTTTAAAACGTTTCCTAATTTTTAGGTGTTTTGAAGGTAACACAAATTAAAATCAAGTTTAAATTCTTTCAGGTAAACTTGGTTTAAGTAAATTCGGACATATTTATATTATGTGTGTTTTCGTCGTACCTATCTGAATTTGGCTATGATTTTTTCTGCAAAATGTGTCAATACCAAAATATAATGCAGTATTTAAATGAAAGTTGAAATAATGATTTTTTATTCCAAATTGGTTAGAAACTAACATGTTTGGATGTCTTATAATATTATGCCGCATACCACCTGTTCAGAAACTAGCTAGGTGAGAAAAACTGGCAAAAGTAACTCTTCTATTCTATTCTAGGGAGTTTTACTGCGAAACGAATACTGTGGCAACACTGGCGTGCGTGTGGCCGGCGGGCGGCGACAATGCGTGCTGTAAATCCCGTCCAAATTCATTCTACCTTTCACGTGACCTTTACGGCTACACCATAAGGATTATTTTTACTCGCTCCAAGGTGAAATAAGTCTGAACGCGGTGTAATGTATGCGCGTCGGGGAGGTCCGCGACTGTCGTGGGAAGTACACCTTTCTCTTTTCCCCAATAATGGGGAATTGAGCAGGTGCCGTATTTGGTGCTAGTACGCCTACCGTAAATCATAATTGGTTGAAATGTTGACAGTGCATGTTTGCTACTGCGTAGGTAGCTATGTGCACACAATGTGGTATGAAAGTAAATAAATTATATAAGATATATCGCGGTAAACAACCGCGATATATCTTATATAATTTATTTAAACGAGCAATTCTTGTATATATATAAATATATAATTGAAATCTCGGAATCGGCTCCAACGATTTTCATGAAATAGGGGGTTTCGGGGGCGATAAATTGATCTAGCTAGGAATCATTTTTAGAAAATGTCATTTTCATCGGATACCGAGTAAAGCTCGGTCAAACAGCTAGTTAACTTATTAAGTGGTATATACGAGTACATAGTTTGAAATCTAATGGTCAGTTGTATTTTCATTATTATAGGACTTACAATTATGTATGTGGATATTGTATATAATATTTAGTTACAAAATTGTAAACTTTATTTTAAAAGATTAATTTTTTCTCACTTTTTTTGGTAAAAAAGTGGGCCCCGTGCGAGTTTCTTACGCCGGTTCTTCTCGCCGGGTTAGTTCCCGAACCGGTGGTAGGCATCATGTAGGACTTTCTGAAAACATTTATTTTAAATTTATTCAGAAATAAAACAATTTTGATTTGATTTGATTTGATTTATTTGCTTCGGAGCCAGGACATACATTGCTTTATTGGGTCACTACTCACTAATCAAAATGGTCTAATCAAAATACTATGGAGTGAGTACTCCATAGTATTTTGATTGAGAAAGTACTCCATAGGGTAGAAAGAGAGTCTATCATAATTGCCCTGCATGATTGACGCCGATTCTCCGATTGTGTATCGACTATCGGGTTTCCCATTGATTCGCAATTTTGGTTATCCAAACGGCTAATTGCATATCTAAAAGGAACATAATATTTTCTTAATAATAAAAATTACGTGTATTTAAGTCTTATAATTTGTAGAGGTATATTTTAACAGAGTTTAAGTATACATAAATGCACGGGCGCATATTATAAAGCTTTGATAAGGGAGGGGGTCTCTAACGTAAAAAAGCGGCCAAGTGCGAGTTGGACTCGCCCATGAAGGGTTTTGCAGCAGCCTAAATACCTACTCTGCCTATGGACATGCTCCACAGTATAATAATCATTATTATATTGTAAATAGAAAAAAAATACATGTACCTATCTCGCCGATGAAAATCGGTGGGTACACAATCCACCGATTTTCATCGGCGAACAACAAACCCCCCCCCTTATATACCCCCACGCATATAAATGAAATAAAATTATCGAGTTTTTACAATCAGTCAATTGATCGAGTTTTCTTCAAGTTACGGTCGCGGTAGCTAGTCGGCGCGTCTACGACTTTCGTAGCTAGTCACGTGTTACTCGTAGCGGGTGGAAACTCTACGAATAACGTTATAATAGTGTACAGTGTGTAACAAAAATAAGTGATAATACTTTAGGATGTGTACGTGTTCCTAGTAGAGAGTTCACTGTGAAAGTAGCAGCTCTGAAAGTCGATTTTTTTTTCACTTTTGTATGGGCAAGGGCCCGAGCGTTACAAGTTTCCCCATACAAAAGTGAAAAATAATTTTGGTCTTTCAGCGCTGCCACTTTCACAGTGAACCCTAAAGTATTATCACTTATTTTTGTTACACCCTGTATATATTATTGATGTAACTATGAAGAAACTTATATTTTAGAATTATGGCTATATAATATAAGGATTGTTATAAACCACCTGTGGTCAAATTGCATAGGTCATAGAGCAACACACTCAACTTAGGACTAATCCCATAAATGTTTAATTTCTAAAACAAAAGCATTTCGACTAAAGACTTATTGGGCTCTCGCCTAAACGCAACAGTCTTTAGAATGTACTATAATTATTGCAATACAAAATATTTGTTTATGAGTGTGCATTTATGTGTTTTGTGTCCCAATAGTCTGTCTTGTCTCAAATGAGCGAAATTCCCTAAAGTTCAGGATCTCATGTATACAGTACATTGACATATTTAAACATAGTATGATAAATGTCGGGTGTTATCAGTAATCTGAGCAGATGAGCGGAATTCCGCGGCGCCTTTACTGCCGGCGCTCATCGCAATTAGCTCCAACGCCGAAATTGCAAGTGATACGGGGGACAAGGCACAGGTGAAAGCGATTTACACTTGTGGTACATATTTTTTAATTTAAATTACCTCCATTTATATTCGTAAGTCGTTATCTTTTTATCTTTTGTTAAGTTCGTTAGATCTTTAAATTACCTGTAATCTTCATAAACTTTATCAACTGTATCAACCTATATCAAAATACTTATCAAGGCGACCGCGGTACTTTAATCGGATGTTTATTGAGCACATTATTTGTATTTGTTCTACGTTTTTAAAGGAAAATATAACAACCTGACACAGCTTACGCCTGTGACTTATACCACCGATCACAAATATCGCGTGCGCGTGTCGGCCCTCTGACATGCGCGCGCGCCGCTTATAGTTAGGGCTACCGCCTACCATGTTTATCATAATAAAAACGGGACTTCGACTTGGATTTGACTTGGGCATTTTTTTTTATTTATTCTTGGCTATGGATATAGATCCTTCAGTCGACTTGGTCACATAAAATTATAGTATTGCCATGTTAATGATACAAGTATTTATACAGAAGTACTCTGCAATAGTAGTTTTTTGTCTGCGTGTGGGCGATCATAAAAAAAGAACTATAGTGTTTTTCAAATCCGTATTGAGACTCTAAAATCTTGTTGGACGTTTTAGTATTTGCTGAACTTGATAAAGCCTAACAGCTTCAATGTTATTCAATGCGTAAGATCATTAAAGTTGTACTCACTAACATAAGATCCAAAAATTAGTAATTAAAAACGTTACTTTACTAAACAACCTGCATAACCTTTATTAAAAACAACGTTTAAAGTTATACTTTTGTTTAACTAAGTCTAATTTGTATTTGAAGTGGTGGTGAAGCCGAAACTAATTAACACTGGAATGCCGGGGCCTGAACTACCCGGGGCAGCGCCGGCGGGCACGCGTCAGTGAGCTGATCGCCCGTAATCATCTTAACCCTAAAGCACTTTCATATGAGGTTACGCTTACGCTGCGTTTCTGAGTTATGTTTATTATAAACGATTTCTAAAGATTTTGTTTCGATAGGCCGAATTTAAATTCTTATGTCTTTGAACCACCTTAACTTTTATAATAATATCAATGATATGTACGTACATGCTGAAACAGTTTACTGCAATTCTTGGGAATGTCAAGCTCACCCATGCTTCTTTTCTGCGTGTAAATTGCATTTTAGGACCATCAACCATTTAATTAAAATCTGTAAAAGTGTTTGGATACTTTTCGCGCAGACTTTCAAAATTATTAAAGTTCAAGATGTATACAGCTTATATTTTCCATCAAGGAAAGTCGAAGATAGGGATGTATTTTGTAATATAAATCTAAAAACAAGACTTTCAATATAAGCCAAAACACGCGGTTTTCAACCGTATGAGGAACCCCTGTTAACTGTTTGAGTATAAGCCACGGAGGCGCCACGCCCGCGCAGCCTCCGACTGATAAGATCTTGATTTACCGAAATTGTAACAGATTAATGAAATTGTTGCCCTAACCTATTATACGTTATTATTAATCGATAAAAATATTTTAATCGAAATTAGGATTTTGCCGAAGGAATTCGAAAAAAAGGAATGCTCTCCAGGGGTGCCAACAACAGTGAAAAGAAAATAGAAAAAAGAGGGGGATGTTACATCTCATCCAACGTCGCGCGTTTCCAGCTTACGAATTTTGAATAAGGTTACTTGACGCGAGTTTTTTTTTTACCCGTGCAAAAAAGTACTACGCTGCTAAATGTTTTCACAGTTTAAAAAAATACGTGCGGCACTCGGGGACTGCCGCGGTAAAGCATAGCATTTTTTATCAACTTGTGCAATTATTATTATAATTCGCATACGTCTAGTCGCACGCACGCTAAACATGAAAGATTCAAAAATATATTAGGTTAGTTTCATCATGTCGAATTTCTTTCAAAATTTATCTGACCACGCCAGTAATGAATTGCTTCGCACGTTGGTGAGTGGCGACGCGTCGTTTCGCCACGCCAAAAGTCAAACGTCACGATCTGACCCACCGTTTCACATCGAAACCTGCTACACACATTCCTGATCATGGGAAACGAATAGCTTAAAACCTGCCAGTTTATTGGCAAATATATTGTGTGAAAAAAAAAACAAACAATTTGCCGGTTAGTTAGCGGTTTCGGTCGCGGTTCGGTTTCGTTTCGGTTTCGCGGCTCCGTCAATCGATTGTCTCGATTCCCGTGTCATACCTGTGTAGGTGTAATCGCTGTCACGGTCTAGGTGTTGGGCATCGATGTTAAATAAGTAGATTAGATGCAAATATTTAGGTACATCTTTTGATGTATCTTATCTAGGTGAAGACACAGAATGAAGTAAGTAGAGCTTTTGATTTCAAATTACGTAATTTAAGTTCTTAAATCCTAATCAATCTACTTTCACGAAAGCCGCAATATTATTAACATTTTTTAAATAAAATAAGGAAGCAATAAATTGAGCCTAAGGGCCCTTCCACACGACGTTTCTTTACGCTCGTTTGTATCCATACAAACGCAAGTTGAACGCTCAGCAAACGGAAGGAAGGCGACACGTTTTAACTTTTAACCTATCAATTCCCAAGCTGCAGCCGGCTGCCGCATAACAATTGAAAATCTGTTGTGTCTGTGATATCCACAAAGGAGGTGTTAAACTTTATATCTGCCAAAACGCGATGAAAACACGCAGAACTCAGAAGACGAGCGCATCAGGGCTTGTACCACGAAACCGTTTTGAGACTCAAACAATCGGACGAGAATGCCGCATCCTACTCAACAAACGTGGAATGACGTTGTTAGAGCAGGACGCGGCATTCTCGTCCGATTGTTTCGGACGAGCGAGTCTCAAAACGTTTTGTAGTAGGCCTACATAAACGCGTCGTCAGTGCGCAAGAAATACGTCGTGTGGAAAGGCCCTAAGACTTATACTGTAAGTTAACCATCACAAAAGGTGTATCTACTATCGTCCATCCAGCCGGCTATATTCTCACGGGGGCCGGCGGCGCCGACGGCAACAACCTCCAGCGCCGTGACACCACTTACCGAATTATCCAACAGTTTGCGGTTTCGTCTATCGCCTCGTTATTGCTATGATTTGTTTGATTACTCTGTTTTGGAATCTATTTTTGTGGATCATTAGCAGAAGTAGCAGACAAAAGATACTATACTGTACTCGGCGAAACATGGCGGTAGCGGTCAATGACTCCCTATCAAAAACTTGTCATACAAAGCCGCGATTGACAACATCGGACACTTCATTCCCAATCGCGGTTTATATAGAAAATTATAAGTTTTTGACGGGAGTCAAGGACCGTTTCCGCAATGTTTCGCAGAGTTCAGTATAGTAATCAGTACGTAGCAATTTTCAATCTAGTGAAATGTAGTGAAACTAGTCACTAGACGATGCCCGAGATTTGGTTGTGCCTATATTCTACTAGATGACGCATGAACTTCGTATCGATTAACTCATTTTTACGTTATAAACCTTCCCTGGACTTCCACGTATATGCCAAGACTAAAATTAGGAAAATCGGTTCAGCTGTTCTCGAGTTTTAGCGATACTAAAAAAATTGAAACGTTCGTTCTTCCGAGATGAAAGCTACCCTTTCCTTACCCGCGATTCAAGGTATCTACTGTCATATTACAACAAAATTGGTTCCGTGGCTTAAGCTTGAAGAAATAACAGACATACACACTTGTAACATTGATATGGTTCTGGATCTAAGTGTCTAAACACACCATGCCGAAGTTCCGCGGCGGAAGTTCGGCATGATTACGTCAGCAATGTCAAACGCATACAATATAACGCAACATAATATCGACATGGTGTGTCATCGGTAATTTAAAATACATTGCAGACGAAATCATGCCGAACTTCCGTCGCGGAACTTCGGCATGGTGTGTTTAGACACTGATTAGATCCAGAAATTGCGCAGAGACTTCTCAAAAGAGAGATAAAGAACCTTCATGTGACATTTATTGCTTTCTCAATGATCTAAAAAAAAAACTATTATAATATACTATATATATTATATATATGTCGCAGGGAAAAAAAGATATCAGGGATATCCCGAAATCCCTAGGGATATCACGAAATCCATTAAACAAAGTTAAAAGTTAAAACTAATGTATATTTTATACAAGACCTATGACATCGAATCATTTAGTACGGTTATTAGTGAGTCAACGGACTATCGCCCCCACACTAACGGCACGTACTACGTAGGTTATATTATGTCTGATATACTCTTCAGAGTATATCAGACATATATACGTCTATTGAGTACCAATAAGCATTGTATTGTACCTACTTGTTATAATATAATATTTATTCAGTGGATATTTTATCATTAACCCTATAAAATAAAATAAATGGTTAAAAAAAAACTAAGGGTCTGTTTCACCACTTCCTGATAAGTGACGAATAGGCTATCCAACAATTAACTTGACAGATCAAGAATGGAGAATCTGTCAAAAAAGTTGTGAATAGACTATTAGGCACCTTATCAGGCAGTGGTGAAACAGGCCCTATTAGCTAAAAGCTCTATCTAAGTCATTCTAAGTTCTAAGTGCGAATCGAAATGTTCAAAATTATTATATGTATATTCTGTGTGCTTGCACACATAGAGTCATTTCATACCGCAACGCGACGAGGCGAGGCGCGGCATAAATTTGTATGGATTTGACAGATTTCAATTGCGTGAGACGTCTTGCAAATCTGTCAAATCCATATAAATTGCATGCATCCACGCGTCGCGTTGCGGTCTGAATCAACCCTTAGGGTCAATTCAGACCGCAACGCGACGAGGCGAGGCGAGGCGCGGCGCGGCATAAATTGTCAGATTTCAGTTGCGCGAGGCGACATGCCAATCTGTCAATTGAGTACAAATTTAGAAATGCATCTACGCGTCGCGTTGCGGTCTGAATCAACCCTTACAAGGCTGTTTAGTTAGCGCATAGTCAAAATCAAAACCACCGTAATAATGTATTAATTTTACTTGAAAATACTTTCACACTCATAAAAGCATCATTCTCTTTGCGTCCCATAATATTATATACTTATAGGTTTTTGTCTGTCGGCTCGTAGATAGTACTCAAAGTAATATAATAAACCAGCAAATGATTACTGTTTACAACCGCAGCTTCACGCCATAAACCCAGTGAAAAGAAACACAATAAGTAGAATAATTCTTAATAGCGACAATGCTCATCCAATAAGTCGATGCGCACGATCAAACGCCAGGCAGGAGCCACAGTATAAGTAACGTACAGTAGAGTAGCTATTTCGTGTTATTGAGAGGTCGCTCAATACCGATAGGCAAGTTTTATGAGCGTGAAAAGTGTTTTTTTGTTACTTCAAAGTTCAAGTTACCTCGCTAATGTAGGTATCGTCCCGATCTTTTATGAAAATGGTCTCAGTTGACTTCTCCGTAGTACAGTTTTGAGCTTAGGCCAACGTTGGACCCAACAAAAATGTCGTTTCTAAGTTTGATTAGGACAAAGCAGTCTGTTGATCTGATATTCTGACAGGGAAGAAGTTACGTGTCGAAAGGGTATTTAAAAAGTCGGACCGGGCGCTTGACCTTTTGCCAGTCGTGTCGATCATCCGTCCCACTGGTTTACGAGAGTAAAGGGGAAATAAGGGGAGCGCCCAACTTAAAAATTGCCCAACTTTAAATGAACCGGCTATAACCGGTGCTGCGCTGTGAGATGCATTTTTATAACAAAGCTACTGTTATGATTTATGTAATTCAGTACTTAGTTTATTGTTTTTAGAATACTAAATTATTATAATTTAACTATTTTTGACTAAATTGGATGGTAGTTTAAATATTTAAATCCGGCCACACTGACAATGTGCAATCCCTTCTACGATCGCTTCACTTACAGTGGGGGGGGGGGGGGGGGGGGGGTCGACGGGTAAAAATGATGTATAAATACCCCAAGAGCGCAGTATGATGCGAATTTTGACGTAGGAACAATTGTAAGAGGAATCTCTGCCCGAAAGTGTACAAATGTATAAATGTAGAATAAATGTACTGGAAAATCATTATGCAGTTTCTTATCACTACTGTATACATTATATATTGTAGGTACAGGAGCAGAGCAGGTGCGCTCACACCTGCCACATTCCTCTTTTCAGTGATAACGAGCTGAGCCTCATTACGGGAGGAGATGACAGATCAGCGCGCAAGTCTTTGCTAATATTGTCACAGAATATATATTAGTAGTACATATTGTAAACTAAGGTTTGTACACCGTGGATTCGATTTCCGCTTATCACTTTTTGAAGTTTTCCTGGATCTTGATTATGTATTTAATAAATTTCAATAGGTATTTCTGTAATATAAATCTTAAATATGATTAGATAATTAATTATTATATGGTAGAAATATAATCTAATACAATTTTCTGCCTAAATATTCGATGTGTAGAGATACACTCCGAAAGATGCTTCCGCTCGTCAATAAACAAAAAAATCTTTATTTATATCATAAATTCCAAATCTTCAGACTTAGACTGGTTTTATATACAGTATGCAGCGGCGCGGCGCGAATACACCGCGAGATAACAAGGAAATATAAGTAAATGCCGCTATTTAAAGAAATCGTTACATATAATAATTATACTTTTGTTGTGGTCACGGTGTAGCGGCCAAGCCGTGCTTTCGCGCGGACGCATATACAATATACATCCAGCCTTAGATAGCGGCAGATCAGGGCCTGTAGACAAGTGGCAAAGCGCTAACGCTAACGCTAGCGCTACAAAATGTATGCGATTTGACATAAGTCATCGCTTCGCTAGCGAATACTAATGTCAAATCCATGCATTTTGTAGCGCTAGCGTTAGCGTTAGCGTTAGCGTTTTGCCACTTGTCTACGGGGGCTGATTGGAATGAAGTTTTGTATTGGGAAACTTTAAATCCCGATAAAGGAGGACCGATTTTCCCCAAAAAATTGTATCTTTCTCGCGCGATAAACGTATTACGGTGCTAAGCTTACATACAATACCTTATACCTCGATTATCTAGTATCCTAAAATCTACTACCTACCTATCTAGCAACATTGTCACTCTCATAATATGCCTACTTAATTATTATGTACTAGCTGTTGCCCGCGACTTCGTCCGCGTGGACTTCAGTTTATAGCGCGCGATGTCAACAAAATTGGTGTCAAAAGCTTTTATAAAAAAACCCTGGTACCCCTTAAATTAATACAGCTGTGCAGTGTGCAAACAATAAGTACTTCATTTTTGTATGTTAAACTTTATATATTATGCCAAATTTTAAAGCTTATTTAGCCCCCCAATTACACAACTTTACCCATAAACTATTTATCATTGATAGGTTTAGCCCCAATTTCACCAACGTCTGTTAGTGTTAACAGCTTGTTAAAATATCCTGTCTTCTCTTTCATTCATATGAAAAACAAAACAGCTAACGTGATACTAATTCGAGCATTAACTTTAACAGTCGTTGGTGAAATTTGGTCTTAAGGTTACGTCACTGCCTGCACAGATAAAGTACTGAGTTATTTAATACCGTAGAATAGATATAACAATCGAAAAAAATCGAGACTTAAATGTAAGATGATACCACCTCTTATAGAAAGACTTTTGAGCAAGCGTCAGCGCGATGTAGAAGACGCACGGCGCCATCTATTATGAATTGTTGGAACAAATTTACGACCCTTACAACCCTTTTTTCCAGTAAAAAAGTAGCCTATGTTCTTTCTCAGGCTTTAGACTATCAGTATACAAAATTTCATTACAATCGGTTCGGTAGTTTTGGCGTTTGGCGTGAAAGCGAGACTGACAGACAGACAGACAGACAGAGATACTTTCGCATTCATAATATTAGTACAGATTATGTGCACACTGCACAGCTGTTTTTGGGTATTTTGATTAATTAAGGGCCGCGCTACACCGGAATGGCAGCGGCGAGGCGAGCACTTTCAGCGCTGCCATTCCGGTGTAGCGCGGCCCTAAGAGGGGTACCACTTACCAGGGTTTTAAAAAGTTTTTAAATTTGACACAAATTTTGTTGACACCGCGCGCTATAAACTAAAGTCCACGCGGACGAAGTCGCGGGCAACAGCTAGTTATGAATAAAAACAATAATATATAATAAAGTAGGTATGATTAGTTCTGTTATAATAATGAAGTAAAAAATAAAGCGCCATCTGTTTTCATATATTAGAATTAAAATGTTGATTGCATTGATATATTTTCTGGATGGAATATAGGCCAACACAACACACTCGAACTCCTTAGAAATGCAGTAGGAGTTCTATAAGATAAGATAGATTGATTATTATTATAGCAAGTGATAATATTATTAAACATAATATTCTAACGTATTAAAAACTATAAACAAAAACATAATAACTAATAAGTATGATTAGTTCTATGTTCCAACGAAGTAAAAAAAAAAGCGCCATCTGTTGAATCGTATTAGAACTAAAATGTTCCTTGCATCGCGTCGATATATTTCTGGATTTTTTATAATATTATACATAAAATATATTTAAGATTTTTGAAATATTATTTTAATACACATCCAAGACCCATTGAAAACTTTTTGTTCCGCCTGCGGGACTCGAACCCAGGACCCCCGGGGTGAGCGCTGGCCACGCGCAATGCGAAGTAATTTTCATCGATATTTTCATGGAAATAAGATATTTTCCCACATCAAAATGTAGCCTATGTCCTTTCTCAGACTCTAGAATAACTGTGTACAAAATTTCATTGCAATCGGTTCAGTAGTTTTGGCGTGAAAGCGAGACAGACAGACAGACAGACAGACAGACAGACAGACAGACAGACAGAGATACTTTCGCATTTATAATATTAGTATAGATTAGTCAGTTCTGTCGCCTGTGCTCGCGGCCGGATGGGCGTGCGCCTGCGCATACCAAGCGCAACTCGTCGCCTTCATTCCCAAGTGTGGACAGACTTCAAAACTGTACCGTTTTTTTAACCGACTGTACTAAAAGAATTAATTTTCGGTATATGTTGACCTACACGGATGGCCCGTGGATGACAATGTTATAGCGTCGATGTAAAACAGCTATCACACAAAATTATAGCAGCATTATCACACCAAATGCAATGTGATACATACTTAGATGACATGACATTGATAAGAGAGTGTGTCGGTAAGATGCAAAATAGTTTCTCTAGTGACACTTTATGGGATGGTGGACTTAGATTAAATTGAATCCATGTAGAATGCATATTCAATTAATAATATTACTCTATTTATCAGCACAAGCAGGAATGAAGATCAGATTTCAATATTATTTTTTATTTTCATTCCGTTTATCCGGCAAGTGTGAATTAATTAATAAATTTCACACATAAAAGGAGCTACCGGCATCAAATCGATTTGATAACATCGCAACTCGCATCACACACGATCATGGTCAAATTGAACTTACATACAGACTCACAAGGCTGTTTTGGCGCGTGCCCAAAGCTAAATCAGCCATATCAGTCTGCTTTCGAATCTCGAAGAGTACACACGTTAATTTCTACCAGTTTTACCAGAGTTTCCCAAACTTTACTCGTCATGTTCACTTGTGCAAGTTGCGGCAACGAACACACAGATGGTCCAGTACACGTTAAAAGACAGCTGGACGACACTTATCTTGTCAATGTCAAGAACTAATATTCTGCCATACTAAAGCTCTGGCAGAATGGTGCAACCCTGCATCCATGGTTTTGGCAACCAAAAAGGAAAAATACTAACGCTGGCGTCATTTTCTATAGCAACTGTTTCATATCCTGTTCCTTGACAATGTCATCTATGTTCCTTGACAATGTCATCTACGCGCCAAAACTTACTGTAGCTCTTAATTTTTTGCAATTGAAGTCTACCGTATTTTGCTATCTGTAGAGATATTTCTTGGCTTGAAACCGACCGCGGCGGGGGTAGGTAGATAAAAAGTTTACACTTCAATTACTAAAAAATGTGTCACTGTTTTTTTCGTCACCGTCTGACGCGCAATGTTATCTATGAAGGTATTTCCCCGGCTCATGTTGCAATCAGGGCTGTCAACTTTACAAAAATAAAACAAAATTGAAGCTAGAGTAAACGGTTAAAATAAACCATTCTGCTTTCAATATTAAAGTATTTTGTAGAGCTTCTTGTTCTACAATGTTTTGTTAACCAAAAAAGTTAGGTTGGTACAGATTTTTGACGCCATATTCATTGTTAAGGGGTTATATCTTTTATATTGTCAGCCCTGGGCTTGTGCCGTGGCGGTGGCACGCGGACAGACCCGCCTGTTTATAGTTCCCAGGCGATAATCGCTATCTACCTCAAACACCTTGTTTGAAGGCGCTAGAGCCGACGCAACATCACCTCACATTGATGTTTCACTAAAGATGCACTTTGATATTGAAATGGGAATGTTGGTGACAGTGTTTTCCGGAATAAACAGTGTTGGCAACATAAACAGTGTTGGCAACATAAACAGTACGCATATAAATTAATACATTGTTACATCAGTAACTAATTACTATAGTAACAAAAGTTTGGGGAAATAAATATACGTAACATAAATATATATTATAGAAAGATATGGGAAAGAAGTTAGAACTAATCTTGATAAAATATCAAATGTTGCCACAGAGAAAACAAATTATATCAAGTTATTAGCAAAAAGCTGTAGAGGGGATTCATTTTTTTCGCAGGGCTTCTTTTAAAGTCCTGCCCCTCTATCATGAGCTCTTAAAGCCAGCCAGAATACTGACTGGCTCGCATTTTGGTACCATGACCTCTATTTTCCAGCCAGTCAGTGGTCACGTGACACAAAACTCACTTCTCCATTGTTAACTGAGTAATAATTTCGTATCATTTGGTATCATGACAACACTTCTGACATAAGCTCGCTTGCTTTTACGTCAAATACAGCAATTCAATAAACACCAACCAACGAGTAGCTTTTACTGAATAGTTTACATTTTAGTAATTTTATTACATACTTTTTAGTCTTAAATTATATTGCTATTTAGTTGATTAGTTACTTAATAAGTTATATTTTAGTCTATAGCATATATTTTAGTGAAAATAATTCGTTATTAAAACCAAAAAACTAAACATTCGAAGTGTCCAAATTTTTGGAAAACGATTAAGTATTCTCAAGTTAATCACGAAGTGATACATAAGTAAAGACGTAGAGACCTTAGTAATCCATTTAGTGTTAGTGAGGTTTCAGAATAATAACATAAGTGAGGTGTAGTATATTAGTACAATATACCTATATGTCTAGTCAACAATAAGGTTTGCATTTGTGCGATGAGCTAAGACTGCATTGATTTAGTACACAAGAAACACATACAAGGTATAAGGAACACAAGTGTTGTGTATAATTACTGTAAAACAAGTATGAATTTTCACCAAAAACCTACAGGTACAATCTTATAGTTGCATTGTAGGTTTTTGTGTTATTTCACAAACTATTTCCTTGTAAACCTGAAGTATTTTGGTATATGCATGATAAACACTGCACCAAAGAGGTAAATTCAATATTAAGTACTTACTTTTAACAAGAATTTTCAGAACACAACCTTTTAAACTTTAGATGTATGTATAACATGCTCCGGATAAACATTGACACACCTAAACTAATAGAAAAGTTAAATAATTGATAATATCATAGAATCCCAATTAGCTAAATTCTCATATGAGCACTTTTTCATTTATAACTTCTTCTCTTGACTACAATATGGTATTATATGATGGGAATAGTGTAAATCACTAAATTTTACTCAAAAACAAAAACCTACATTATAGTGCTTTTCCAAAAAAGACTTACTTAATAAGAATTGCATAACAAACATATGGAACTTATTGTTCATAAAACATAATATTATCATAGGAACATATATTATTATGTATTACCAAAAATACTTTTGTACTTACCTCAATAATAATAATAAGTATTAGTTTTATATTAAATTAAAACTTAAAATACATGAGGACTTACTATGTACTTCTTAGGAACCTATCTAAGGAGCATTTCGTACAATCTTTTGATTGCAGTAGGTCTTTGTGTTATTTCACAAACTATTTCCTTGTAAACCATGCATGATAAACGCTGCACCAAAGAGGTAAATTCAAAGGTATTACTTTCTCAATAACAAGAATTTTGAGAACACAACCTTTGAAACTTTAGATTCATGTATATTCACGAATAAATATTAACACACACACATACACCTAAACTACTAGAAAAGTTAAATCATTGATAATATAAAATCCAAATTAGCTAAATTCTCATATGCACTTTTTCATTTATAACATCTCTTGACTACAATATGATATAATATACAATGGGAATAGTCACTAAAACTCAAAAATATAATCCTACATTCCTTATAGTACTTTTTCCAAAAAGACATAACAAAAATTGCATAACAAACATACTTATTGTTCATAAAACATAATATTTTCATTGGAACTTATATTATTATTACCAAAAATACTTTTGTACCTCAATAATAGTAATATTAGTTTTATATTATTACATTAAAATTTAAAATACATGAGGACTTTAGTAAGTCCTCATTTTAAAAAGATGTGGTCGTTTTAGGGACCTATCAGACAGAGTGGTCATGCGTTGAAGCATTTGCGTTGGTGACTGAGGAGCAATTCTGACACATTCAGAACTCCTCCTGTGTGAGTATATAGAGATACTCGCACGGGAGGCATTCTACAACATAATACAACACAAAGAACACAAAACCCTTGACCGCTCTCTGTCTGAGATATCCCAGGCAATTTCCCATAGTTGCAACTTGCAATGCAGTTTCTAATTGTTATTGGTTTGCCAAATAAAAGTCTGAAATTATAATATTGTTTTTATCTTTCATCAAAAGTTTGTATTTGAACTCCTTTAATAATAATAAATTAATATTTACACAAGGGATATTTGATTCATCTTCTTTGATTTTAAGTGACAAGACCTTGTTTAAGATTTCCGCTGTATAAATATTTTTATAAGTATAATATAAAAGAGATTTACAACTTGCCTATCTGATACTAGGTTGATAATAAGATGTAAGACAAATATAGTACCTATTGATGAAAGCTGTGTATGAATATGTATCTAAGGTAGGTATATTTAAGTGAGAAAATAAATGAAAAAACATTTAAAAACGAGTATTTATTAAATTTCTTTTAATTAAAGCTTTTGAGTGAATATATATTATCTTCCTAGGACTTTGTCATCATTACACTTGCAATTCTTTATTATAAAATGTAGTACTTATAGTATCTCAGTGTTAGCAATCATCCTTTATCCTGAAAAATATTTGGTTCAGCGTACACAATACTAATAATGTAAAATGCCTTACAAGGCACGAAAAGGGGATTATTAAACTTATAAATTGCCTGTTTATGTTACAATAATACCTATTTGAAAGCTCAAAAAAACGTAGGTGTTCAAGAATGAGTTCAAGTTCAACAAACTATGTTCAACTCATGACATCAACTCTGTTGTAATGCATGTAATTGTAATCCACAAGTTTGATGCATTTCTAAGACTTTTTTATGGTAGATTATTTAGCGTAGGTATCAAATAGGTATAGGATTTAATAAACTTATCAATTTCTTGCATATAACATAATCTCTATAAACTTATTAACAATATCTAATTATCTTTTTTTTTGTCTCCTTCTTCTTCTTTTTTTTAATTGCCGACTCAGTTAGTTGCCAATGTCAGAGAATTCTTTCTCCTCTAGATCGCCATGCTTGTGATAATATAAACATGAAGGAGTGTTATTTTCTCAGTGTTTTCATAAAGGGCTTATAAAATACCAAAAAAATATAAATAAAACCATTTACACATTTATAATAATTACCTTTAAATACAATAAATCGGTGCAAAAGTAACTATTCCTACATTGACCACGTTATATATTAGAAAATAGTATATTTTATAATAAAAAATATCTTTTTTTTTAAAACTATATTTTCATCTTGATTTACAATTTTTCCGTTAGTCGTTATGGCTAAGCCATTTCAATTCCTAAAAAAAAAAACAATTCCGTGAGTCAAATTTGACGTTCGTGTTTGACATTTCTTAATCCAGTTCAGAGACAATTATTACAGGTTACAACCATTCAGAAGTAAAAGTTGTTATGATGCGAAAAAAGAACAATTTACTTTACAAGTGTTTTCTGAGCTGCGCGGATTAGCTCAGGTTTTGACAAAGTTAATGATAAGGCCCCTGGAAGATTTTTATCATTCTAGGCTCTTAATTTATTAAAATATACGCAACTTTCTATAAAATGTATGTAATGTGCAAGTTAAAATAAATTGCTTTTCACTTTGACGTCATGACGGAAAAGATATTTTTTATCTCTGAAAGTACGATCTCACCTAAAAACATTTTTTTAATGAGCATTGTCCAAAAAAAATCACATGTACTTTTTATATTTTTTTTCGTTAAAATAGGGTATTTTAAGAATATAAATTAAATAATTTTGAAATTCATCGGCTAGTTTTTTCTCAATAAATTTTTAAAGTTTCGCTCTGACGTCATCATCGGCGGCCAACTGACCTCTGCAGTATGTTTTAAATTTCCTTTCAATCTTATTTATAATGGCTGGTTCGTCCAATCCAAGTTCTTATTATGTGAAAGCTGATACGAGAAGCTTACCAAAAGTTCGAAACGTAATGTTGATCGAATTTATTGCTAATTTACGCCATTGAAGGTCAAACTAAGGTTAAACATATTTGTTCAAAAATATAAGTAACTAATGGGTATTTTTTTCGTTTATATGCAGAAAAACGATCACTGACCTTATTCCTCGAAATGTTTTTGTAATGAGCAAAATTAAAATAAATTGGACAATCCCCATTGTGTGTCGCTAATTTTATATCGATGTAGAGCATCTAGCATATGATTATAATAATAACATAAAAGTAAACCTTATCGTTAAGACAATAACAGTTATATTTGAAAATATAACTTTCATGACTTTACCAAATACTTTAGTCTCCAAAGAGGTGTCACACTGCACCTTTTGTTTGAGTTCAATATCTATAATATTGTCTATGTGTAATTCTTCTTTAAATATTAAGTACATAAAGAACAAAGAGTTGTTCTATAATAATAATTTCAAATAAATATTATCAAAGACGCTTTAATGCTGGTCGAAAATATTTTAAGTTTTTTTTAAACATTAATTCCTTATAGGCCAGTGTTATTTTCCAAGCATTAAATTAGGTCGAAAATACAAGAAGACTTTAGAATATTGGAATACCTTTTGAACCCTTTTTAAAATATTTCAGTAAAATTTGAAAATATCTTCAGAAGTTGCTGAATATTTTATAGTAACGTACCGGTCTATTTTGAAGACATTTTGATAAATGATCGATCAAAAAGCACTTTAAGCTCAGCAAACGCTTTCAATATTTTATGCAATAGGGTTTCTAAGATTTTAATATAAAATACTAGAGTGAGTTTGCAATTTTAATGTTTTGTTCAGTCTATGTCCTGGTTTTAAAGTCCTTGGATGAGTTTTCTGAGATGAAATTTTACATAATGTATAATTTCACTAAAAAAGTATAAGTACTGCAATTTCCAATATTGTGAAAAGCAAAACAGAGCAAGCATACCTAAATATACCTATATTTTGCCGCTCGGTAAAAAAAGATACTATAATGCTTTGTTCAAACCTACGCGACCAGGCGACTGCGAAGCGGATCGTCAAGTTGTCAAATGTGTGTTTTGTATACAAAAAACACACAAATTGACAGCTTGACGCAACTTGACGCTCCGTCACTGACGTAGGTTTGTTCTAAGCCTACTCTCTATCCAGCTGACAAATTTTTAATCAGTCATGTTACATGTACCATGAGTCATGACGCGAGTTTAACAATTTATTTCTAATCAAAACATCCAGAAGATAACACTACCCCAGAAGAGGTTAAAAAAATCCATTTTCGAAGAGCCTCAGATAGTTAAAGTTCCAAGTTCTATAATAGTCATGGCATTACGGTAATGCAGTATGTGGCACCTGCAAGGCCGCATCTGCAAGGCCACTGTGACAAGGCCAGGCCGTTGGCACCGCAGCTAGCCAAGGACTCCACCTGCCTATTTGTGTACTGTACTGTTTTGGACAGACGGACGGACTTATATTTATTCATAAAGGTCTAGGCTATTATAGTTTAAAATGGTAGGTGTTGCTGCAACTTTGTTTAGGAATTCTTTTTGTACGTTAATTCGTTCTTAACAAAAAAGGTAAAATAAAAAGAATCCCATCATGTCTTTACTACTTTTCCGAGATTGAAAGCATGTTCATAGACAATACAAAATTTCATCCAAACAGGTTTAGCAATTTGAGCATGTAGATGTAACAATTCTTACTTTAATCCATCAGTTCTTTTCACAGTTTCATATAATATATAATAACTTCTTATTAAGTAAGTACATGCAGAAATATTCCAAGACACTTGCTTCTAAGTTTGATAAGTTATAAATAACTCTGCGTCCTTTGAAGCTTGACTGTATACATTCTTATTGGCACAATCATTCAATACGAATGCGTCGAAAAAGAAACAATGTGCGCCTCGAAATAGATCGGAAACGATTAAGACTGTGTTTGTGTCTGTTTGTGTATTTCCCGCGCGTAAACTTGACAGAATTAGTAACAATACCCTCCCTTTTAAGTCTAATGTAGAATACTTGGAAATGACCACTGTATAGAAAGCAAATACCTGCCAGATCTATTTGTCTGTATGTCTTGAAGTAATGATTATGGACAAAACTCCCTAATTACATCCCTCAATCTCTACATTTACAATATAATTAGAAGATGCATTACTCTTATTAATATGACGTTTACAGTTTACACTGTACAACCTTCTTCCAGACAGAGAAGACTTCGTTTTTCGATGCAAATTAAATGGACAATCTAACTATTCTAGGATTCCCTCAAATAAACGGAAGGTTTATCGTTGATACCGCTGCATGCAGCGGTATCAACGATATACCGCTGTACTTACAGCGCGCTGTAAGTAATACAGCTATTGGAGGAGTATTATCACAATAACAGGAAGACACAGAGGCCAGATTAGGACCGGATCAACTATAATATCACTTGTAGGCTGAAAGCACATGCTACAGGTCCAACTTGAGCTGCTGCTTGAAGAAGCTGATCGTGACATTGACTTTAACTATACAGGGTGTAACAAAAGTAGGTGATAATACTTTAGGGTGTGTATGTGTCCCATTGTCTATAGTTCACTGTAAAAGTAGCAAATTTTATAACTTTTGTATCATGTATTGGCAAATTCGCGACGCCGCACTAGGGCGCTTGCCTATACAAATCCCAAAAAAAGTTTGCTCTTTCAGTCCTATTAGTTTCACAGTGAACTCTACGCACTCCCTAAAGTATTATCATTTAGTTTTGTTACATCCTGTATTATATAGCACTTACAGCATATGCTACAGGCCCAACTTGAACCAGAAGAGCTTGCTGATCGTGACATTGACTTTAACTATACAGAGGACAGAAGCAGCCCATTCTCCCCAGCAACAGGACGTCGACGAGACATGTCGCGAATCGTCCTGCGTCTAATTCTGTCGACATCCGTGTCGCCGGCGCTGCGATGTCGCGCTGCTCTCTTTGCACGCCGCCGTCTGCGCCAGCTATATTGCACTTCTATTATTGGCGCACTTAGAGCTCATTTATAAGAAGGTGTTTGGACAAATCGCAAGATTCTATTTTTTAACACGCTTTTACAAGCTTGGGCGGTCCGCGGTATGTAACGGAATCTTTGAGCACGATTTTTATCTATCTACAGTACTCGCTAGTCTAATTAATTCGAAACTTTGCATACGTATTAAGAGCCAATGACAATTCAATAATTTGTTACTTAGTTGAAAAAAGCGTATCCTTTTAGTTTTTTTTTTAACTAAATTATATTATTTTGAAAAAAGAAACAGAAGGGAAAACGATAACAGTATACATTTTCAAAGGGCGGTAGAATAAGAGTAAATCTTCCTCCTCTATGACGCCGGTCTTCTGGTCACAGCACACATATCAACTCGGAAAGGGATCGTCACCGCATCGCCTTCGCCTCGCCGTCAGCCAGGCGTCAACCTAACGTATGCACGTATTACCAAAGCGTATCAGTAGCGCCTGTACGTCAACTCGGCTACGGCTAGACGACGCCTCGCTTACGGCTCGCCCGCGCCGACCGCTGTCCCCTTCCGAGGCGAGGCGATTACGTTACGGTTTCGCTTAGTGTGCGTTGCAGTAGGGAGTTTCATACAAACAATATTGAACGGCTCGAGGCGATACAGTGCCGATCCCTTTCCGAGTTGATATGTGTGCTTGACCTTTCTCTTCCTCAGGCTTTTTAGAAGATCAGGTCACATGTCCTGCTCCTGAATCTTGCCGCGAGTTCAATGTTTTTATCCATCTCAAGAAAAGTGTACAGCGCCGCTAAATAAGTTTTCACTTAAAAAATACCGCAATATTGCGCACGACTGCCGTGGATCGAGTTCTATGTCACATAAAAATAGGGGGTTAACGAGCAAACGGGTCACCCGATGGAAAGCAACTACCGTTGCCCATGGACAATAATGCATACATTAAAAGCTTAGTGCTTACATGTAAAATTTAGCTATTCGTAAATTAGTAACTGTAAAATTAATTTAAATACTAACAGACTATTACTTCCCAGGATATAAACGCCTACATACGACACAATAATAATTTGATTCATAATGGAGAAATAGCTTTTACGATGAAAGTTTAGGTGACCAGCTTCCGATAATACAATAGAACTGTTGGCATTATCTCCTACTTATCCCTTCAGGGGTAACAGACAGACAAACTTTCGCAATTCTAATACTATTATGGATTTATAGCTACATGACGTACTGACGACTGATAAATTATATTTTAAACGAAAAAACCTCGAAATTTTCCGGTAGTGAGCTTGATAATGATGATGAACTATTGCTAAGAACACTCGAGATCATGTCAGCAGTCAGCTCCAGAAAAAAACTAGATCAAAATCGGTCCACCCATTTGGGTACTGCGATGCCATAGACAGACACGTCAAACTTAACTAATTACCCCGCTTTAAGGGGTTTAAAAATTACAATGCCAAAGCACCATTTTATTTATTGCTCTTTAAGTTTTGTTATGAATGTAATGTCAGTTAAATTGTTTAGTTAACGATGGAGTTAATCCCAACATATTTAACTGTGTCGTACAACACGCCAACCTGTGTATAACGGTCGCAGGTTCGATTTCTGCGGGGCTAAAATGATCACATTTAGCAATTCCTCTCAATCAATTCAGCAAATTGAATTGTCAAAACTGTCAAACTGACAAATGTCAAATTAGTACGAATTACTAGATATGAATTGCAAGCAGACTTGCATTTTGCGATTTTAAAAGAATGAATCATAACATGATTCATAATGTGATTCTTCAAAGCGACCATTTTAGCCCCGCTGTTCGGAATATGACTTATGAGTAGGGGAGTTGGGGATTCGACTTTATATGTTAGTAAGGAGGCTCAAAAATGGGAAACTGGATGTCTTACGTACCTACCTCGGTTAATTTGTCAGTCATTAATTACTTATTCCAATTTGTTTAACTGCACAATACATCTGAGCGTATTTTATATTTTGGTAGCTCGATTGCTTGCATACCTAAAACCTTTTCTTCTCTTCTAGAGATAAGAACACTCGATAGTCGATGCGACGTTTGACATTGAATGAGAATTATGAAATGTTATGCACCTAGACGCTAGTCTTGCCTCTTGAACTTATAAACTTAAGGTTTTGTAAATTTTTTTTCTAGGTATAAAGTAAATTTATCTTCTAGGTGGTACAGGAAATAATAAGGCCAGAATACAACTTATTCGAGGTACAAGTTACATCATGATAACAAATCGGCAAATCGATATCTCTGTCCATTCTTATATCTGTAAAATCTGTCAAGTAACAAGATAAACTCCTAAACTTATCACTTATGGCTCTAATTGTATCTCGTTGGCCCCACAACCAGACCCCACCCGATACCCACAAATATGACAGAACACGTAAAAGAGTCAATTAAGATAAAAATATTTAGAATGTAAAATTTTTCTCTGTCACGGCATGGGCCGCGAGATGGTATCTGTATTGATAGTAATTTATCGACGTAGTGGGCGGTATTAATAGGCAGGACAGGACAGTAAAGGGTTCGATACTGTGACGTCTGAATTATATGAGGTAGGGCTGACAGAAGCCCTAAACGTGGTTTACGTACCTACGTTAACCTTTTGGCAGTTTTTGGTAAGAAGAAATGCTGTGGTTAACTATATTAGTACGTGATTATATGATATGATGATGATAATAATAAACTTTTTTGTGACCTTTTGTAGAAATAAGGACGCAGACTACAATATATTCAGACAGACGATTAAAGCTTTTCAACTGAAGTGTGAAGTGAGAAACGTGGCAATCGACGTCCATTGCAATTTGCAGTGGCCATATTTGATGCTTTACTACATCTTACTAATAAAAATATCGAACCAAATCAAAATATTTATTTCAGCACCAAAAGCTTTGTAGCAGTGAAATTGATCTTATTTTTGGCAAACTTTTATCATGGTATAGTGTGAAATTACCTTATTTAACAGGTACGCACTCACACGTTAGCAAAATGCAAAATACTACCATATTTTAATACCATGGAAAGACAAGATCAGCAAGTCTGCTTATCTTATGTCTAACTATTGTAGGTTTATCAGTAAGGTGTTAAAATTAATTTCAAAATGTGTCAGCCCTACGCCACAGTAAACTCTTTAACTGCGTAAGATATTTTTATTTGCAGACGTAAACTGGGGCATCAAATTTTTGGAATCGACATCAAGATTCAAGTCACACCTTTTATTTGTTATTGCGAATTCCTTTTGCAGATGTATTAGAGATAAGGAAAACAACAAAAACGTATTAGTGCAACAATATAAAATTTGGGTATGCTCTACTCTCCATATAGCTTATATTGTCATCGTTTCGTACAGAAAGTAGCTACTTACGAATAAAAATAATTAAAAAATCTTTAGGTCGTTATCATTACGGGCATTCGCCGGGGAATATTTCGACTATACGTTAGCAAAATCCGAAAATTCCGTCGGACTCTACAATTAGTGTCTAAACACACTAGGCCGAAGTTACGCGGCGTAAATTACGTCCGCAATGTCAAACGCATACAAAATACGGACGGAACGCGACGGAATAGTGTGTGAGTGTCGTCGGCAATTTAAAAGACTTTGCGGGCGTAACCATGCGGAATTTACGCCGCGTAACTTCGGCCTAGTGTGTTTAGACCACATTAGACACTAAGTTTTATCTTCCTCTATTTTCCACGTCTTTTCGTCTATGGTCTGTTTTCCAATTTACGTTGTGGATGAAAATATATTTTTTAACCGACTTACAAGAAAAGGAGAAGGTTTTATGTTTGGCTGAGGATATTTTCTTATGTTAATAACATTCGACTTAAGTGATAATCGTCCTAAAAGTCAAAGGTTACTCGCTGTTGTTATTCTAGGCTCGTACATTGTTACAGTTTTAGTGGTTACAGCATTGACAACTATTAGTCGATACAGTTATAGTTACATTGTTGTATAATTGTTGACGTCCCGCAATTCCAGTGCTCGTCAACCATCGGTTCCCGGGCCTCCTACGCAATTATCCATTGTTACTAATGTCTCCTCTAAATCAGGGCTATTGTACCGGCGGTTCACACGTGCGTTCTCCCACGAGTTTGTCTCTTCCTAAGATTGCGTACTTTATATGCACGTTATCAGGGCCGGATTCAAACTTTTGGTGCCCTTGGGTAGTTGGCAGATGCCAATAAAAAAAAATCCGCCGTATCATTGAAATCAATCATTAAAACTTTTATCGCTTTTGGGCACCAAAAAAATCCGCCCCATCGCTAAAACTTATGTAACTCGTTTTGATGGGTGTTTTGATATCTTATTTCAAAAAGAAGAGAGAAATGAATTGATTTAATTATTATGTTTAAGAAGAGGAAGAGATTTTCGCTTATGGTGTAAAAATAATGATTTACAATATTAGGATTTGACAAAATAAATAGATTGTAATTTGTATGTGCTGATTTTCTTCAATTAGCTTTTGAAAATGCATGATTAATTAGAAAAACAAAAACATTCTTTACTGAGTAATGACATTAAAAAAAAAATCTCCGCTTTTCAAATTTCGCCCACACAGTCTCCTGGGCACTAGACCCTGCCTCTGCAGTGTGAATCCGCCACTGCACATTATGTAATCTACGGACGTCTCAATTGATATAAGTGTTTGTAGATAGGCCGTTGTTTAAGGCCTTTTATTACTAGAAATATGGTGTACGTATGGCCTTCCTTATGATAACTATAGTTTGTGCGTTTTAAGATGATATGGGTGACACTTCTCATATTCCTTGCTACGGGTTTTTTTTACAAGAAAACAAAAAAAAAATCAAAATGTATTAAATTATATTCCATCTTCAAAAACAAATGTTTCCTATAATTGTAAATGAATAAAAATGAAAAGTTGCTAAATGCTAACTTATTAATATAAAATTATAAATTTTAACTGTGAAAATTATTGTTACGAAAATATTTGAAAAATGTCAGATGCAAGAAATGGAACTTATGCCAATAGAGATTGACACTGTTGAATCGAAATCAAATCGATAAAAAGGGCGGCCATTTTAAATCGCCGTCGCCACTCTGAAACTTCAGTACGAAATCGATAATTTCGATTGCAATTCCTTTACGAAGTGATTCGATATTTTTAAATTATCGATTAATTATTATATTAATTGTTAGGTAACTTCCCTACTATTGTCAATTATAATGTGTCACCCATATCATCTTAAAACGCACAAACTATAGGGTTAAGAATTTTCTGTTTTGCATTTCACCTTTGGCTGTAATAAATAGGTAATGTAATAATAAAGCACAATGTTAATTGGACTTCGCATCTAAAAGAAATATTGTACATATTTTTGCCTTTTACAACCTTCAGATATACCTTATAATTATATACAGGGTGTAACAAAAATAAGTGATAATACTTTAGGGTGTGTACGTGTTCCTTGTAGAGAGTTCACTGTGAAAGTAGCAGCGCTGAAAGACCAACATTTTTTTTCACTTTTGTATGAGCAAGGGCCCGAGCGTCACGAGTTTCCCCTTACAAAACTGAATTTTTTTTTGATCTTTCAGCGCTGCTACTCTCACAGTGAACTCTCTACAAGGAACACGTACACACCCTAAAGTATTATCACTTATTTTTGTTACACCTTGTATAATATGATCGTAGCATTAATTAGGTCAGATAACCTTTAGATTGAAATTAGCATAAATTTAGTAGCGTAACATCAGAATTCACAACTCACAAGGTTTTTGCATCTTTATTGACTCCGCTCGGAAAGAAAACCCCAGATTAGTTTTATCACCGTACAACGCAGTTTAGGATCCTCCCTAACTAAATATTTTATGTTATGGCGGCTCTCGACATGGGCGAACGCGTTGGCCAACGCGTCTGCAGACGCGTTGGCCCAATGTGTAGAACGGGCGTTCGCGCGTTGGCCGTAGGTATTTAGACGTTGGCCAACGCGCGAACGCCCGTTCTACACATTGGGCCAACGCGTCTGCAGACGCGTTGGCCAACGCGTTCGCCTATGTCGAGAGCCGCCATTAGACGCATTTCTCGATACATTTGCATATACCAATTACTACTGGGTGTATAATTGTACAGAGTACTATACTAGTAACGTTGCCTCCGCTAACAATAATTAACCTGTGTCCGTTCCGCTTTCTACACATTTTATCATATTTTTCGAGTGTGAGTGAACCAAATCTGGATGATTTATTATGTGCGGTGGGAACTTTGCTATGTGTAGAAAAATGCTTGTCATAGGCTGGTGGATTAGAAGGCTCGGACGTGAACTGGACTCTGAAATGGACGTAGCAACTAGGATCCATATATCGAAGCTTTAACAGTTAACACGCCGATTGATCTGTTAAAGTAGAATCTAAACACACTATGCTGAAGTTCCGCGGCGGAAATTCCGCACGATTACGTCAGCGATGTCAAACGCATATAATATAACGCGACGGTATTTCGGCATGGTGTGTCATGGGTAATTTAAAATACATTTCAGGCGGAATCAAGCCGAACTTCCGCCGCGGAAATTCAGCATAGTGTGTTTAGACATTTTGTCTAATCTTTGAAGAAACCCAACAGCCAACAGTAGCCCTAGCACGGCCACCAGTAATGCGAAAGTATGGACAAACTGTGGAGATAAACTTAAGGTAGCGTTCCGATCTTTTTTCGTTCCCAAAAATTCAATTAAAATGCCACTTTATGACAGACTATAGTCCTAAAAATTCAAATAATATATCTATGACATATACTACAGTCTGTCATAAAGAGGCATTTTAATAGAATTTTTGTCGGTCGCGATTGGCTGCGGTAAAGATCGGAACGGCACCTTTAGTTTATGTCCACAGTTTGTCTATACTTTCGCATTTCTACTGGTGGCCGTGCTAGGGCTACTGGTGTTAAAAGTGTCAAAGTGACTCTGTGCTGTGTGTTTGTATGTGGCATGAGGAGATTAATTTATTTTCTAGAAATCTACATGACCCAAATTGCGTTACTTATCTCATATCTGTAACAATTTATCTCTTTATTAGTCATAAAGCTAATAATGACTATAATTAATATCCTTTAATCTATTCAATTAGTTAAAAAAAGTATAAAGTTAAATAAAAGTCTATACTGTTTAATTTGTTTATCATGCTGCGTGCAGGTGCAAATACCTATCCAATTGACAGCTTCAACATTTAGTAAGGAGCTGCACAATTGCAAAAACTGCGTCCTACATGCTATAATTAAACAACAAATAAAAACATTTCTTTAATTTTTTACCTGAATAAGGATGTGATAATCGCCATTCAGCAATACGAGTATGTCAAATATAATAAGTACAGTCCACAAAACAGCCTTCGAAAAAATCTTGCTATTTTAATGTTGTATTTACCCAGATTTGAACGCCTCCGTGGTCTAGTGGTTAGAGCGTCGCTCCCGACTCCGGAGGTCGTGGGTTCGAATCCCGCGTTGGAAACATGTTATTTCCAAGTTTGGTTAGGACAATGCAGGCTGATCACCTGATTGTCTGACAAGTAAGATGATCCATGCGTCGGATGGGCATGTAAAAAGTCGGTCCTGCGCCTGATCTCTCGCCGGTCGTGTCGGTCTTCCGTCCCACTGGGTTATGAGAGTAAAAGGAATAGAGAGTGCTCTTGGGTACTGCGCACACACTTGGGCACTATAAAATTACTCCTGCGTACCTGGTCTGGTTTCAATGAAACCGGCCACCGTCACCGAAACCGGTGTGGGGAGTATTATTATTATTATTTACCCAGCACGTACGGAAAAGTTATTAAAACAGTTAAAAAATCTTTATTAATGAAGACAAGGTGTCAAAAATGTCCGATGATTGAAAAAGGTTGAAAAAGCAAGAGTGAAGTGAGTGAGTTGAAAAAAGGTTGAAAAAGCAAGAGAAGAAGGAAGGTTCATGAATGATGGACTTAAAACAGTTCTCTCCCTACTGCGACTTACCGAAAACATTTTTGATGATGCAGATGTTGAGACGAGAACAAAGTTAGTTAAGACGTGGGAGAGCCATGCTTCGGCACGAATGGGCCGGCTCGACCGGAGAAATACCACGTCCTCACATAAAACCGGCGTGAAGCAGCGCTTGCGCTGTGTTTCGCCGAGTGAGTGAGTTTACCGGAGGCCCAATCCCCTACCCTATTCCCTTTCCTACCCTCCCTTATTCCGTTCCCTTTCCATCCCTACCTTCCCCTATTACCCTATTCCCTCTTAAAAGGCCGGCAACGCACCTGTAGCTCTTCTGATGCTGCGAGTGTCCATGGGCGACGGATGTTGCTTTCCATCAGGTGACCCGTTTGCTCGTTTGCCCCCTTATTTCATTAAAAAAAAAAAAAAAAGTTATTAAAGACTTATTCGAAAGACTCAGTTTTACTGTTTAGTGATGTAGAGAAGTATAAAAAGTTTATGTTTCTACATAGAGCCTAGCTTGAAACTATTAATGCAAGCCTAAATAAAAAACACTAATCCATAGCATGTGGCACGATTCCGCCATACCCTCCCCAAATTCTCCTGTGTATTTTTTCTGCTGTCTGTGTGCGCACGCGCACGTCGTGGCGCAGGTGGCTCGTTCGTATTTGCGGCGCTGCCCCATCACCGGTTTTTCATCCGTTTCCTGTGATGCCAGGAGTGGCCGGGATTTCAGCATAATGCAGATATATACAGTAGACTTAGACCCAATTTCATCAACGACTGTTAACGATTGAATTAACATCATTTTAACTCTCTCGTTTTTCATATGAATGAAAGAGAAGAGAAGACATGCTGTTAACACTTACAGACATTGGTGAAATTGGTTCTTAGCTGTGCAACTTAAAATCTAATTCGTCCAATACAAAGTCAAGTTTTATACGCGCGGCGATAGAGAACGGAGCAAATTATTCTTCTCTTGAGCTACTTATTTGTGATCGATCCATTGCAAATGAATTAACATGAACTGATTTATATATAATGGGATTTTCTTATATTTGCTTCTATTATTTTATGATACTAGGGGAGATTATGAATTCCTGTAGTCAGCTACATGATCGTAGCAATCAAATCAAATACCATATTATTATGTAATGTAGCTTACATATAGGAAACTAAAACCCAGGAGTAAAAATGTGTAGCCCGACCCTCTGATAAAGTTCTTGACAGCTCCCATATAGGAAGCTAAAACAGAGGAGTAAAAATAAGTGCCCCGGCCCTATAAAAATTTACGACACATCAAAAGGTTCAATCGTAAAACAGTGGCCAAAAGTTTTCCAAAATCACGCTTATGTGGGCATGCGCCTGATTCGGGCAAACTATTATGAAGATGTATTCTTTATTATTTATACTACTGTATATTATTTATACTGTGGTTTCAGCATCTGCCGACTGCGGTATGCGGAATAACAATCGCGATAACTGATTGTATATCAATGTACTTGTTTTTGTTGCATCAGTGTTGAGTGTTGAGACTTGAACCGCGAACTTCGATTGCAGGACATTTGTTAGAGTGAAGAAAAGTTTTCGACTTTTTTTTAGATTAAGTTAAGTCATAGGAATTTCTGGGGCTTTGATATTTTCTAGGTGCATTGGGGCAATCTCGTAAAGTTTTTGGAAGAGTGAGTATATCGTGTCATTGTTTCAATTTTAGAAGACGAATTTGTAATATTGTTACCTATAACTCTAACATTTTAGTTATAATAAACATATTTCCATGTTAATTGTATATTTTTTAGTTCAAAAATATTTACGGATTCTGATATAACTACCCCTTTAAAATTTAACTCTATTTTTACTTTTCATGGGTAATTTCGAATACTCAAGGGGTAATTTCGAATAACAGCCGAAACACGACCTAATGTAATAATACATTTAAGGCACATATTTAGTTTTATTCTATTTTACCCCATACAAAAACATTGTGCATACAAGCCATAGAAGACACCAAACTAATTTTTGTACCGCAAAATTTTCGAAATTGGGACGCAGATGTCCTCAACATTTGGAGCAAAGAAATAAATAGGTAAGAACAATAAAACAGCCAACATTAGATATTATTGTATTTATTTAGTACCCAGCAAAACTATAAGTAACGAACTAACTAAAATAGGAGCACTTTTTGTTTAAAATAAAAATAATTTTTACTCAGTCTCGTAAACAGCTAAATCAAAATTAAAACTAAATTTAAAAAAGGAAGTAGTTTTCAATAGGGATGATGACAAGGTCAAAGATTAGCGAATTTTGTTAATAAAATAAAGAAATCACGGTGAAAAATAAGTGTTCCCAAAATTACAGCTCGACAGCATTTTTATTTTTTTTGTTATGCGCCTTCAAAGTTAGATAATCTAGTCGATTTTTTTTCAATTAAATTTCTTAATATTTGTATACCAATCGATAACTTATGCAATTAAAAGCAACTTTTGTTATGAAACCACTTTCATAAACGCAATATTTAATATACCTGCCGAACAAAGTTCTCTCCCGATGCGTACAAGCTACGAAAGAGTGACGTCAGGCTTTCGTAGCACTTTGTATGGAGCGTTTCGGGCAGGTCTATTTTATGATATGTTTAAATTGTCATATCTTGGTGAATTTTTAAGCTATCAGAGTCATTCTTTCAGCGATGTTTCTATTTTTTAAGGGTCTTTCAATTACCAATAAGAAAAAAAAAAATAGTCATCAAGCCTATTGCAGAGGAAAGGCTAGGGCCTTAGCTCTGAATTTAAAAACCACGTCAGCAGTCAGCTCCCGAGCAGTTGACCGAGTTGAGTTGATTTTTATGTAGTCGTACAGGTTCCCTAGAACATTTTTTTATCACAATCAAGCTAAGTTTTCGTATGCAGCTTCATTTTGATAAGACGAACAACAACTTCCTCTGCGTAAATTCTCGAAAGTGGTAGCTAACAGAGATAGAACTATTAACCTATCAATATACAAAAAATCTGCTGGTTAGGGTTGCGTTTTAGGGTTCCGTAGTCAACCAAGTTTTGTTGATTAATGAACTAAAACTACTAAAACGGAACCCTAACGAGCTGGTTTTTTGTATAATGATAGGCTAATAGTTATATAATTCAAGAGTAACCTTGTCCTACAAATAGAACAATCCATATTTTAGGACCATCAAATCGGAATAATTATGTTGCGCACCCCTGCAAAAGACTATGAAAAAATGGTTGGGGAAATTTCGTTAACAAATTTACCCCACCGGGGTTATTTCGAATGTTTATTAAAAATCATAGCTAGAGCAACATTACCTATTCTTAAGAAAGCAAAAAACGTCAAAGCTTCTTTAAAACAAACAAAATATAACGTAACTTACGTAATTTCTGTGTAAAACAATACGGGGTAATTTCGATAATTTCGATAATCCCAAAAAAAAAAACATAAAATTGCACTTGGCGCGAAAAAATGAACTTACATACACTGCCGGCTGACGGCTCGAGGGAAAGGAAGCGGGGGAGATGATTAAACTGGCGTTTCGGTAACTGTTGCCAGAGCTCAAAATTACTTTCTGTTTGGTAATTATTTGCCATTTTCGGAATATCCCCATTTTTTTCTTTCGAAGTTACCCAATGATATTCTACTTAAACAGATCTGTTACGTCCATACTATTTTCCGGCTTAAATCTCTTCCGAACAATTTTCAAATTCAAAATTGCAAACATTGACAAATTTGACAGATAAGTGAAACAAAAGATACGAAAAACCATTTACATAAAAGAGACAGTTCTATTTTTAAACGTCGAATCGTATCGCTGTCTCTTTCTTCGCCTGAGTTATGACGAAAATTTGTTTTTTTTTTTCAGATTGTTCGAAAAAATTATTGAAAATGTAAATAATCGAGGTATTTATTGCAATCAAGACATGTGGTAAGAGATTCCATGTGTTTTGTTTTTTTTGAGTCATAATTGGTACATTTTCGAAACGCGCACGACTTCATTTTCAATTTATTTAGGTAAGACAAGACGCGGCACGTTCGTGACTGTGCTCGATGCAGACTAAACAACAGACGGCCCAATTGGGCCGTATTTGAATCTTCACAATGCGCGCGGTAGTAACATATCTGCTTTGAGTATTTCATCACTGAAGTTACCCCAATGCACCTTATTATAATAGTGTCGTTGATTAGTTAACGTAAAAAGCCAATGAAAAGTGCTTTTGAATGCGAATAAGCTTAAAGCACTAGTATTAAAAAACCTTTAAAACCAAAATCAGTAAGTCACAATAAAATTGACTGCTTACCGTTTATGGCCGTTTTAATAGACTGCATCATAATATATGCCTTCTACAACCAATTATTATGATTTACCAAACTCAGCATAAGATTGCTGGTCTTATCATTGAATAGTCAAATAAAAATCAGTCTTGTGCTAGGTACCTGCTGGTGATTATGTGGTGAGAGTCACGCATCATCTACCGACCTTCGAGAAGGAGGAGTTCTGGCGGATTGGAGTCGTCTACAGGAGGTTCCGAGGACGAGTTCCGATCACGTCGCGCCCCACGTCGCAGACAATACGTCGTGTTTAGTGTAAGTTTTAGTATAAAATATAAATATATATTCTGTATGTTACTCTGTAAGATATTGACAATATGGGCCAAAATGCCTGAATAAAATAAATAATAATAAATAAATTATACTGTTGTAATGGTCGTTTTTCAATGATATCTAATAGATAATAATCTATGTTCAATGAGTATTCCCGCATTCGTCATGTATATCAGTGAAAGCTTGAAACCGTGGGAGTTCAACACAAAGAAAGTGAATAAAAACGCAAAAATCACAAAGATGTCTCTATCATTTTCAAGTTTCTAGTGATTTACCGTTTTTAGACTCATTGTGTACAGTAAACGTAAGCTTAGAGAGTGCAATAAAACATTGTGATTTGATTTATCTCTAAATAAGCTGTAGCTTGAGCAAAGAGTTATGAACGTTTGACGCTATTTTCAATACGGGTCAGAAGTTAAACGACAATAATTTAAACCATAAATACTAAACACGTTTAAGTCGCAATCATAATAATTATTTAGTATTTGAAGATAATTATCAGAATATAATATTTATATATGTATTAAGTATGTTATTAATATTTAATTTTAATACATAAAATATAGGTACTAATTCATTTTGTTTAATACTTTGGAGCCAAGCCTTTGTTATAAATAGCGGCTACATTATTATAGAGGGCAACATCGATGAAAATTCTGCTAAACCAAATTACATAATTGAACCCAATTATGTGGCCGTAACATGTGTAGAGAACATAAACTAGGTATATTAACTTTATGGTAGAGAACTAGTGTCAACTAACACGTATGTATTGCACGATTCAACGGTCGTAAAGTCGAGCGGTAGCTTTGTCGATAGATGATGATAAAGATGACGATGATGACGACAATCATACCTAATGTGGCCTAATACAGTCTGAAATGCAACATTTTATAGTCGAAACAATGTAGCACCCGCATAAACCTGCTTCTTATCAAATTTATGTGACCGCGGCGACGCCTCCCAATTTCCGAACCATTACAACGCTAATTACATTAAAATAAATCGTTTGTAAACGGCGGCAGCCATGTTGGCTTAGAATAATTAAGCGCTTAATCAGAGGTGTATTAATTGCTTCGATAATAATTACAATTGCTCTATCAGAACGTCCGCTTCGGTGGCTAATGTAAGTAGATTGGCTTTGATTTAGTTTAGAACTAAAATTCTAAATAGGTATTACGTATGTGCAACGAAGCTTCTTAAATTTTTATATTATTATGCAGGTAATTATTAAAGACTAGCTGTCCCGGCAAACATTGTTTTGCCATAATATGATTTTCCCTGTTTTCCTGCTTTTCTCTTGAAGTTTTTTCTGATTTTTTTTCCTATAGACCTCACGGAGCCCAGGACCTTTCTAACGAATGCAAAACCGTGAAAATCGGTTCGTGGGTTCTGGACTGGATGGTAAGTAATTTCTACCGCTCACATATTATAGGTAAAGTACGTATACCTACACAAGGCTAGGGAAGTGCTATTTTATGTATATCCTTCATAGATCTCCAAGCTCTACGGAGAGTAGGAACCCAAACTACGAGGCAGTATTTGTCCGTTTGAATATGCCTTTGGCAAATCATATTGTGTCCGGTGTCTCAAATTAAAATTTTTCAAAAGCAATAATAGTATTGTTTTATTCACAAATAAAACAAATCCATTTTCCGCTTGCAGTATAATAACGAAAAATTAATCCAATAGGCAAAAAGCAATTATAAAACGATACAACCGGAAACAACGACGTTATTGCATCAATTTTCCGTCGTAAAAACCGATAATAACAGGTAGCGTTGGCAGAAACAATAAAAATCGTATTTGGCGTATCGACTAGGCCGGAGGCGTTGACCCCCGCCCTCACAAATATTCCGTATACAAAACTGTTTGTTAGTTAGATTATTTTGCTATTGATATTGTAGAGAGTTTGTCTAGACTTTATAATAGGAAATTAATTATTTGGGACTCACAAAATATTTATATATAAACTGATAACAATTTAGGTGTAGTTTAACTGTGAATGTAGAGGGAAAAGTTTACTAAGTTTAAATTTTTAATATATAGGTATTTTTATTTCAATGTAAACAAGAAGTACTTGACCATTGTGTAAATATATTTTGTTATACAGCCGCACAGAAAAAGAGATCTGGGCCTGTAGACAAGTGGCAAAGCGCTAACGCTAACGCTAGCGCTACAAAATGTATGGATTTGACATTAGTATTCGCTAGCGAAGCGATGACTTATGTCAAGTCGCTAAAATTTGACATAAGTCATCGCTTCGCTAGCGAATACTAATGTCAAATCAATACATTTTGTAGCGCTAGCGTTAGCGTTTTGCCACTTGTCTACGGGGGCTGGCTGTTGTAGATCCTAATAATTCGAGCCAGAGTATACTATCGTAGATAAAATTTTGTTTAACTGTGGACTAACACAGGGGTTCCCAATCTTTTCCAGCCTGCGGTGCAGTTACACCTCACGATATTTTGTCACGGCCGGCGCCCTACTCTACCTTTTTTTTTATCGTTGGGGAATGCATTTACGCATCCCCGGGGCCTGGGGAGGACCACCGAGGTATGTGGGACTCCCCGGGGCGGACGTAGTATCCGCACCCGGGACTACCCACTAAAACCCCAACGGTGTTCCTGCTCCTGAAGGTGGGACTACGGGAGACACGTAGCCCTAGGAACGCGTTGGAAACCCTACTCTACCTAGGTAATACAAAAACATACATAAATAAATATCTTTAATTATTATAGTTAGGTTAAGCAGATAAACAATAACAAATATTTAATCAACTGCCTGCTTTGCATAATTAATATTATAATAATTTTATTTTATAATATTTGTGGTTTCGGGTACTGATGGAGGATCGACTCACGGCACCCCTATTGCCTTTCTACGGCGCACCAGGGCGCCGCGGCGCACACTTTGGGAAAATGGGAACCCCTGGACTAACATATAATTTTATACTCATAACTCAGTCAAAGTCTTACTCCGAAGGAGATATTTTAATGAAGTACGAGTCAATCCGAAGCATGTAGCCAGTACACGTCGTTTAGTAGAGTGATAACCGTCGCGGGGAACATGGCGCGACTTGATCCCTTATCGTCGGGGTTGTTATGAGTTATGACTTATGACTGATTGCTGCGCCCCTGCCGCACCGCCGCGTCGCGTCGCCCCACGAATGGTTGCAAATACTTTTCATATAATTTTTGTTACTATCCTTCACTATGACACTAATTGTCTCTAGGCCCAGGAAAGAAATTTTCATATCGTCAAAATGGTTTCCACATGATAAAAGTATTTACGCAAGTGCTAAAGTATTTCATGTTCTTTGAAACAAGAACTGTTCAGTAGATGAGCAAATAACTGAAACAAGAACTGTTCAGTAGATGAGCAAATAACTGAAACAAGAACTGTTCAGTAGATGAGCAAATAACTGAAACAAGAACTGTTCAGTAGATGAGCAAATAACTGAAACAAGAACTGTTCAGTAGATGAGCAAATAACTGAAACAAGAACTGTTCAGTAGATGAGCAAATAACTGAAATATTCACGTAAGAATAAGTACATAAATAGCTTGTTTACTAATGACTAAGTATAGGATTATCAAGAATTTAAAAGCGAATTATATTCTAACGTACTTTTTAATTGGGAAATAATAAAACGAGCGAATAAAAACTTACTTAGCGACTGATGATGAACATACTGTTTTAATAACTTGAACGGTATGAATTTGAGTAAGAGAAAAATAAACTAAACTAACGACTAATATTGATTTATTATAAAATCCAGAACTCGCACGTAGCATTGTACGTTATATATAAATAAATAGTTTATAGTACGAAATGTTTAAACTCTAAAAATATTTTTAGTGTTTAAATATTTAGTAGTTTTACTACAAAATATTTAAACACTAAAACAGATTTTCAGTGTTTAAATATTTTGTAGTTAATTTTTATGCAGGAACCTAGGTAATTACTATTTTAATCTGAAAAACAACTCAAACATGTTAAATATTTTCGTATGAGAAAATGATTTTGGTATTACGTATGTATGAGAATTTCGATGGCACCCGGCCTCTTAACAGAAGGCCTATTTAACCAAGGTTACCGAAGAGGGGGGACGGGGGGGGGGCGCAACCACCCCAAAGGGGGGCTCGGGGGGCGCAGCCCCCCGCCGAAACAAAAACAAATACAATCCCGAAAGTCCATAAGTAGGTTAGGTTAGGTTAGGTTAGAACTTAGACCACAACACAGAGGGAGCCGAGCGAGCGCAGCGAGCGTGCTGCGGCAGCAGCCGGCGACCGTCATAAAATAAAAGGGGGGCTTGGGGGCGCAGCCAAAACAAAAACAAACAATCCGGGAAGTCCAAAAGTAGGTTAGAACTGTGACTGTGCTGTGCCAGCAGCCGGCGACCGTCACAAAACACGCTATAGGTTAGGTTGAAGGCGTTAAAAAAGGCGACCAAAAGACTTAGATGCCGCCTCAGAATTCCGAAAATTTCAAAGGAGTAGCTCTAAAACTGGAGGGCTTCTCAGTGTGGATTTGGTACGGGGGTGTTTACCCCTCCTCCCCCCGCCCCCTCACCCCCACTACCCATCAATTTTGGGGTAGGTTTCCGAACCTTTACCGTTGTTCCTCTCATCCAAATTAAGCTACTCACAAAAATTTTGCTTCATAGTAATAAAAAATAATATTGTTTTAGGGATCACTGAATAAATAGTGTTTCATCAAATAGTTATTTCATATTCATTTTTTTTGTTTTAATGTGAGCTCATTATACTCTGCTCATAAGTGTATTTTTTAAACTGGTTTTGGTATTCGAAACACTTCATTTAAGATAAAATGCCGCTCAGTATAAAAATACATTTGCCAAATATTGAAAAAAATGCAGGACGTAACGTTGACACTCAAACAGATATTAGGTCGCTCAAATATTATGAAGCAGCTCATTTTGTATTTTAAGTAACTCAAATAAATAATTTGTAAGTGGTTGTTTTGTAAATTTCTCGTCACTCACAGTCAGTCGCTCAAATAGTAATTCTATAACCCAAATTTAGTAATTTTGACACTTAAAACGGTAATTTACAGTCACTCAATTAAATACTACCCTTTATTCATGAAGCTCCAAGCGGCCCCATCCGGCCGCGATAACAATAGATAAGTCGTTTTTCCGCGATCGAAAGGAATCCTTTTCAAATTGTTTTAATTTTTCACGATGTTGAAAAGCATTTGACAAGGAGACAAGTCACAAGGAATCGTGCTGCTATGAATTCGGAAGGGGAGAGTGGGCACCGTCGCGACTAATGTCTTCCGTTCATGTCGGGCTTCGCTACTATAATATCCGATTTATACTTCGACGAAATTTACGTCTTAGACCTATCATCTTAGAGCTTATGTTAGCTTATCAACTAAAAATATCATCGAATTTGCGGTATAAATAAATTGTAAGTCTTAAATTGGTCCGGTAAAGGTCTACTTTTGTTCGGCTGAGTTATAATCAAGCTTTACAAATGTTTCTGATATTGATTTAGAATGACGACTCGATACCGCTTATGGGACCAATTTGTTAGCAGTACTTTTTACGTACTCAAATAGTAAGCTTTCAAAGCTTTTGTACCTAAGGCTTCGGTACAAAAACTCAAATGCTAAAAGCTAGGATAAATTATTAATTTTAAAAACTATGTAGTTCTTAATTGACACTTCATTTTGGATATCTCATATTATCATAAATTTATCTTTAAAATCCTTGTCCAATGGCGCGAAAATGGATAAATCTTATAAGTTTAAAAAACTATAGGTAGACTACGCGAAAAAATTATTTATAAGAGATCCATTCAATTCCTTATAAAATCGCATATAATTCGAGTATAATAGTAAACCTTAAATAATGTCACGCATTACACATGCTCAGTGATTTATTTTTGTACAATAATTATTATAATTCGACCATTTCACGGATGTCTGTGACAATGGACGCATCGAGTTCGGGACAACAGGACTATAATGATATTTTTTTTTCTTTTTTTCAGATAATGACATTTAAACGGTGGCATTAAGTATTTGTGTCCGTGCTTAACAGTTTATGAAAGGACATTTAATTTCTTCACCCTACAATGGAAAACATTGTTTGCTTTGAGCTTCCAAATTGCTGACTACCGGTGTGTGTTGTAAAATAAAATAGTGTTAAACTCAATTTACTTAAATAAAATTGTGTGTTTTATCTAGATAAAGAATAATAATATATTTTAACAAGTGTCTTAAATAGAATGTAAAGGAATAACCTTAGAAACAAAGAACATATGTACTTAATACCTACTTGTGTGTGTAGGTATACTTAAGCACAAAATGTAACAAAAAAAAAATATCTATTTTGATAAGTTTTCCTAGCGTGTATAAATTATAGCATAAATAGGGGTAAGCTAAATGTATGAAACTTCCCCATTTCTTATTTTTATTAATGGTTGCTGTGTCAGGAACATTTAGAAACGTCTGTACGATTTCTTGGTTAACGATAAAGAATGTATTTTAGTGAAAACTCAGCTTTTTCTGTTTCTGTGTAAAAAGTAAGTAACCAGAAAACAAGAAAGACTGAAAAATCAAAATGGAAATTAGGTTATGTCAAGTCAATTTTAGCCGTGATTCGTGAATCGTGATCGTTTGGGTTTGATTGACACGACGCGACCAAATTACGTAGGTCCGCCATCACCTTATTAACTGTGTAAAGTAAAATTTTAATTTAGGTAAATTACTGTTAGACCAAACGGTACCTTTAAGGTATCATTGCAGCTGCTTAGGAAACCCTTTACGATTTTTTAATGCAAAATGTGATGACATTTTTAAACGGTGGTAAAAAAGTTTCCTGTTTGGTGATATGCGACTCGAGCTTGAGCATATGGTGGCAGAAAAACTGGGCCACTTCACTCGTCACGTAGTTAGCGAGGTATGCCGCGGTGTCTACGGCTTCTGAGTTCTGACACCAAGATTTTTTAAGACATAAATATTATGGTAAAATAAACTTTTTAACTGCTGTAGGTAACCCGGAAGTAGCTTTGGAGATAACAGTTTTTTTTTGCACTTTTGAATTTGAATTGTTCGAACGCGCTAATCTCGGGAACAACTGATTCGAATATAAAAACATATTTTGCTGGATACCTAGTCCATTTATCGAGGAAGGCTTTAGGCTATGTAACTTATGCGACCAATAGGTATAAGGAATTAGTGAAAATGTGGAAAAATGGGAAAAATTTGTTGGCGTAGAAGAAGTCGCGTTGCAAATTGCAACTTGCAAGCAATAGCTAACAAAAAAGTCCTTACTTATAGAGAATTATCATTACAAATTCATACCGCAATTCGAGACTTTCCCGAAACGTATTCATACCCATTCTACAATATATTTTGTTAATTGTATCTCATTCACAAAATCTGTGAAGGTCGATTTTAATCTCGTTTCTATCAAAGTTTGCGATCTTTAAAACATTGACAATTGACACCACTTGGGTCCTACAATAAAAGGGACATCTGTAATCTTGTTATCTTATTATCTCGTTATGAGATTAACACAGCTATGATCTATTGTAACAGAGATAATCTCTTGTGCTGTTCAAAGTCTTATCTGTAAATCAGCTCAAATGATTCAACGAAACGTTCTGCTAATATGCTGTATTAGTTGCATCATAGACTCAGGGCCTGTTTTACCACTTTCTGATAAAGTGCTGAATAGGCTATTGACTATTCACAACTTTTTTGACAGATTCTCCATACTTGATCTGTCAAGTTCCGTGAAGGGTTCCGTACCGTTATAGAGCAAAAATAGGCCATAGATTGTGTTTTTTGTATGGGAGACCCCCTTAATTTTTTTAAATTTTAACATTATGATTAGTTACTAAAGTAGACGTATAATAAAATACGTAGTTATAATATTTCACCTTTGTGAAAATATCAAGTGCCTACCTGTTGCGATTATTGATATAGAGCAAAAAAGGCCAAAAAAATCACGTTTGTTGTATGGGAGCCCCCCATAAAAATTAATTTTATCACGTTTTTAGTATTTGTTGTAAGAGCGGCAACAAATATACACATTCTGTGAAAATTTCAGAAGTCTAGTTATAGCGGTTCTTGAGATACATGCCTGGAGACAGACAGACGGACAGACGGGCAGACGGACAGATTTTTACCCTTTTGGGTACGGAACCCTAAAAAGGACAGTGGTGTTTAACCTATAGAAAAGGTACGTATTACATTATTTTGTTTCACATTCCAATTTCCATCATGAAGGATAATGTAATGTTGTAATATCGCACCTTTTATAATTCGGCCTCGCGCACATTGTAACATCGGAAGCATAGAGTTTCGCACATTTTGTGCATTGTTCGTGGATGTTGGCTGATACCATCTGCAGAAGGTGTCTATTAGCTATTGAAGGTCAAACAGATGCCGTACGCAAAATGTAGAGCAGGGATAAGTACTTTAAATTAAACTATTTAATATGTAGTGTACGTGTTTATTATTTAACACAAAGTGAAATATAACTGACACAGATAACATGTTCATAAAATTTCTTTGAATGGCAGACACACAGAAGAACAAACAGCGAAGTCTTTGTGAAAACTACTAAACAGTTTTGACTTATTTTTGGCGGGGACTAAAATAGGACTATATCCTACGAATAATAAAAACTAAGAAAAAGTAACTCCGTCAAAAACATGTTCTACAATACTTTTTATTAGTCAAAAATGTGTACCTACTACCTAAGTACACATTTTCAATACATTTGCATTATTAATAGGTGGCCTTGAGCGCGCGAGCGGTATTAGGCTGACGAGGACGTTACATGACAGTTCAAAAGGATAGGTTCCTTTTGAACTACTACATGGCTACGATAAAAAATATTTATTATTCGAAGCTAAATCATGGTAATAGTATGGGAGTTACGTTTCCTTAGTTTATATTATTCGTAGATGAAGTAATTCACACGTAGGAAAGTATTTAAAAATGATGTAGAGTTTTGGTCGAAAGTAGATGAATATAGACACTTGCGCTTCTCTCAAAGCAGATATCATTCTTCTAATATAAGCACACTAGTGACTAGACAGTAGAAACCCTCAAGTGATCCAAATCAATCAGTTTTTTGCCGTCGGCCGGGTGCACTGCGCCTGCCAATTTGGACAAGGTGTGGGGACTACACGTGTTGGCTAATGCCTCTATTTAATTTGCCTGTAACGCTATATGGCAGTAGCCTTTATTTGCCGCTAATGGCAAATACAACGGGCTAGGGCAGAAGAGTAAAAAAAACAAGTTGCACTCCGGGAGTCAAACATCAAATGTTGAGCTCAAAGAAATTAGTTCAACATCAAAATCAAGATTGGCGCCTTTAAATATAATAAATAAGTAGACGGTAGTAACAGTGGTGTAGGTACCTAAGTATAAAGTAGCTAACTGAAAATATCACTAGCTAGCCATGGATAACATTATCAAAAAAGTCTTTTATAAAATATCGGTAAGAGCCCCGCAGACTACAGACTTTTAGGCCCTTTTCACATGCATACGGTTGCGGCACGGTCGCCGTGCTGTACAAAGTAGAAATGTATGACACGGGTCACGGCACGGTCCGGTCGCCGTGCCATGTGAAAGCTGTCTGAGTAGCTCATACATTTCTACTTTGTACGGCACGGCGACCGTGCCGCAACCGTATGCATGTGAAAAGGGCCTTAGTCAGCCGATAGTTTGACCAAATTGGGGTTTCAGTACAATATTATCGCCCGATTCAAATTGTTTAGTGTACGCACCTTCATACATCTTCGTACTGAAACGCTTTCGATCAAATCGGTCGACTAAAAGTCTGCTGTCTGCGGGGGCTCTAAAGATTCCATAACGACGAAAATAAACGGACAATCGCATTATTTTATATTATAATTACCGATAAAAGTCGTGTAGCTGTGAACAGCGTTTCCTGCGAACGACGCGAACGACACTTTGTTATTAGCGGATTGACGAAAGATGGCTTTTGATCAACTTTTGCTTGGGATTTTATAATAAAAGAAAAAGTGCATGAAAAGTGTATATTATTACTATAAAAGAAAAAGTTAATTTTATACACAGTATTATAGAATTTATAGAGCTAGCTGGTCATAAGACTTTAAGAACTTTAGCGTTTGAAATCAACGCTTCAAGACTCTACGTTACAAACCTTACTAAAAACAACCCCTACTTTCATCAAATAATGGAGGCTTACCTTTTTTATTTCCACCAAATTATAATTAAAAATATTTATAAATAGCAACAGTTTTTGTCACCGACAGCCAGGTGATAAATACTATTTGGCGCACACCCCAAGAAGCTAAAAATAAAACATTTTTTATCATAACTATTTTCATACGCATCATAAATATTTTGTAACAGATGTAAGATTATTCGTCACAATGTTGTACCCATTAACTATTTTTAATAAGATAATAGAAAAAGAAAAAAAAGTAATTAAAACGTAAGTAGGTACTTACAAAGCTTATAAGTATATACGCACATAATAAATAAATGAGATTGTCTATATTTTAGTAAGTACTCTACACTTTTATGCTACTCTACAAATTATAAGTATTGTTTCTCTGCTACAAAGCTGATCTATTGCTTTTAGCGATTCAAAGACCCCGTTACGAAACAGGGAACGTGCCTGAAGTATAGGTAGCAACACAAATTGTTAAGATAAAACAGGACATGTTTCAGATTTGTGACGCCAGTAGGTAGTAGGCACGAGGATTTTTTATTTTTTATGAAATAAGGGGGCAAACGAGCAAACGGGTCACCTGATGGAAAGCAACTTCCGTCGCCCATGGACACTCGCAGCTTCAGAAGAGCTGCAGGTGCGTTGCCGGCCTTTTAAGAGGGAATAAGGTAATAAGGGAGGGTAGGGATGGGAAGGGAAGGGAATAGGGAAGGGTAGGGAAGGGAATAGGGTAGGGGATTGGGCCTCCGGTAAACTCACTCACTCAGCGAAACACAGCGCAAGCGCTGTTTCACGCCGGTTTTCTGTGAGAATGTGGTATTTCTCCGGTCGAGCCGGCCCATTCGTGCCAAAGCATGGCTCTCCCACGTGTCAAAGGAAATTGATTCCTAGGCTATTGACGGATTATGACAATTCAATGTTACCTGTGATCGCTCGGATGGGTTTGACTTAACGCGACCAAATTACTTAGGTCCGCTATCTGCCTAGCAATCAACTTCTCCGATAGTACATCGTAAAAGAGCACATGAAGGTACAATAAGTGGAAACTGGAAAATAATAGAAAAGGTTTTATATTAGCGAGTAGCGACACCAGTTCGCAGCACCATCATAAGCTTTGTCCACACTGTGCCTTTTTCTGTTCGTCAAGGGCATGCGTATATAGCGCAGTCAACAGCGAACGTGAGGCATGCCCGCGACGCATGCCTTCTAACCGTATCCAAAACTTCAAAAATGACAATATGTATTGGCGTTGCGTTCCTTGACGCATTCAATTATTGAATGCGCCAATATGAAATTAATGACGAAAATTGAAGATGAAAGTGCACAGTGTGGACATAACTATTGCTCACGTTTCTTATAGCCGGTATAATACAGCAGGGTACAGCTCAAAAACTATTATTTCCATAGTTGACCACCTCCTTGTAGCATCTGCATTGTTTTTTTTTCCTATTAAAATTCGCAGGTTTTCTCGCACGCGTCCTCACCGCGCGGCGTTCGGGGCGGAAGTGAGCTATTAGCGACAGCTGTTTATCGCGCAGCTGCCGAATTTCCCCGCCAGATCGCGCTTCCGCTTCCAGCCGGGGTTCGCAAACACAGCGGTTAGGGGAGGATTACGACAATGAGCCACTTGAACTATTCTAATAACCCTTTAGTGGTTGAATTAAATTGACCTTGTGTTTATGGGCACGAGTTACCGTAAGGGTTGTGACTTGTGAGCGTTTGTTTAAGATCTATTGACCTATTTAGTTGTTATTCATACTCTTCGGGGGATACCAATTACCAGGAATCGTTATAACTACCAGTAAAAAACCAAGTAACATGCGCAGGAGCATTTTATACTGCCCAAGATGTGCTAACTGCACTCTGAGGACGAAAGACCCACACGTCTTAAGTCTGATGAGGTTAAATTAAGCTCTAAATCATTGGACAACGGAGGCGTCAATCCTACCCTAATCATAACTCATAAGTTAAGAGTTAACCCCAAAAAGTAGACTTATTTTTCGATGATTTTGTTTTCATACTACCGTGGAATAAAACGGGATTAAGTCGCAAGGCTAATTTGTAAACATGATACTATATTGTCTATGACATGTGACCTGTACTTGTCTATGGTTGTCTGTTGTCTACGGGCCGGTGCGCGGAGTGTATAGCAATTGTTTGGCGGCCGGTGTTGCAACACCGTTACTGGATTCACAATGAGGTGACGACCGTGTACAGAGAAGGAGACTAATTCACGGTTTCTAAGGGTTTTTGACAGGAGTTAATCTGTTCGATAACATTGTTGATTGGTTAATATTTTGACTGTCTGTATTATGACAGAAGCTTCTGTCTTAAATCTTTAGCTTTCGAGCATATTTAAATCAATTAAGAGTCTGGGTGCCATCGCAATTCTCATACAAACGTACTTAATACCAAGATCATTTCCCATACGAGAATATTTACCATATTTGAGTTATTATTCAGCTGAAGATAGTAATTACCTAGGTTCCAATCCAAAGATTCACTACAAAATATATATTTACATACCAAAAAATATGAACGATTACAATATTTACATACTAAATTGTAATCGTTCATATTTTTTGGTATGTACATAAATATTTTGCAGTGAATATTTGTACAGAATGTAGTGTACAGAATACAGTGAATCTTTGTACAAAATTAATTTTATTTTAAAAAGTTTCCTAATTATAATTATTATACTTTTTAAAATAAAATTCATGTTTCATACTGAGAAGCACCGACAACTTTTATGTTACGATTTCTCAACGGATTTCTAATGGAACTCATTGAATTTCAAGAACAAGACTCCTACATAGGAATGTAATATAATTGCAAAAATACAAATGTACCAAATTACAGAATACAGTGAGTACAAACTAAAATATAAGCATGTAATTTGGCTTACTAACCTCCTTTCTATTTCGAAATATTCAAATTACAATGATAACATAAACCTCCAATATTTTTCTGTTACATATAAAACAGCTATTACATTATTCTAGAATGTTCTTAAAAATGTTCAAAAAGAATGTAATAGCTATTAAAATACAGGATATTATTATGGTTCGAAATACGGGCTGGTGACTGAGTTAATAATAGTTCAGGCAGATGATATGACGAGGCAATTTTCGGGGTAGTCCACCCTTAACTAATGTAATGCATACCAAATTTTGGTACTTGGACTTTGGCCAACAGAGACCTAATTTCATACAATATGATTACTGCCTTGGTTCCTACAATTTATTCAGCAGAAGTAAAGAATTCGTGACTGTTATTAGGAAAAAGAGCTGGTAAAATTTTACTAGCTCGACTAGTAAGTCGAGCTAGCAAAAGTTGTTTTGTCATATACTCCTATTATATGTATATTGTGGCAATATACCTGATGGTTGCGAGCATCAAAAGAAAATCGTTGGTCCGATAGGTCCGAGCGAATAGTTTATATCGTTTCAGGCGTTTGACAACTGCTACAAAACCTCAAACTCTCAGAGAAACAAGTAACACCGCCTATACTAGTCAAAAGAAGGCCCAGTCTCCTCTTCAAATAAAATATAATTTTAAAATTCGAAGTTGTTTAGTGGATTTTTGAAAATGGAAAGTTGTGAAAGAATCATAGTAAAGAAAAGAGAAAGTATCATAGTGTGTACACAGAGTAGTTTGGTTCAGAGGAGCGAGTAACCTATTTAATAGTTAATTATCACCATAATGACTGACGGAACCCGCACACCGCTTTACACCGGCATTATAATGCGTTTGCCCTTTGTAAACAATTTGGTGAGATATTAAAGTCACTTCCATTGTTGTCATAGACGTTCTCACAAATCGCCGAAAAAAGGAAGTGGTACCGTTCAAAGTTTGTTCGATGATTGAAATAAAATGATTTGTACAATACGAAAAAATTAAAATATTCAAATTGAAATTATTATACTCCATAACTTCTTATCAAATAATACGATACTTAAGCATGATGCAAAAACCTCTATTTTTAGATTCAAATTAACGTAGAATTACACTTAATCCCCGTTTGGGTACGGCCCCGGTCGGGTACGTCCCTGTTTGGGTACAGGGAGCACGTGCGTGCGTACACCTGCCGCGCCATTGTCTTGTTATCGTAAGTAAATGTTACGGATAGGCAAAAGAAATACCGAAAAAATTCATTTACATATCGTTTTTAGAAGGATCCATCATGCCTTTTCGAAAAATCAAGCTTTTTATCGTCTTTTTATAAGTATAACAGCTTTGAGCGTGCAAGGTGACGTTTTTTTGACGCTGAAAAAAGCTTTGCTGTTAATCTGATGTTTTAACAAATAATCAAGTAATATAAAAAATACTTTATCAGTTATCAATAATGTGAGCACTGAGCAATGAGCACCTTGGGCTGCTACGGATTGTCCATCAACATTTTTCTTTTGCGGTGCACTTAATAAATAACGTTCCAAATTCAAACACGTTACTTCTTTCATAGTAATTAAAATAACCTAACATTTCGATTTTAGGTCTTCATTTTACATTCTAAATCTCCGAAGCATTTTCCCAGTCACATCAGCGCTCTACGTCAAAATAATAAATAAGAATTTCGATTGCAAAAAATATGCAGCAAAATATAGGGTCTTTTTAGATGCGGGCAAATGCTGGTAAACAAAATATGTATGTCCCTACAGGATATCATGATGCGGAAACAGCATGCTTTCGTGAACACAATCCACACTGATTGGAATGTAATGTTAAAATAATAGGTGTGCGTTATTACTGGGGAGACTGGGGATAATATTATGAATACCGCGGGTTCGGTGCCGGACAATGCCGCGGAAGCCCGTCCGCCGGATGTGACCACAACTATATGGAATTTGAATTTCGAACATTTTATATTTTTTAATCCAACCAGTGGTTTCGAGTTTTTTTATTTATCTTTGTAGCCTTAGCAATAATTAGCGTTCTGTGTAGTAATAATAATTATAAAAAAATATTAAGATGGCTGTTCAAACTATTTTAAATTTTATTATACATAATAATTAGTACAAGTATGTATTATTATAATTAGTACAAGCAAGCAATGTGGGAAAAACATCTTCGTTAACAAAAATTGGTGAACACGGGACAATGAGATTCCCACAATATAAGAAGATGCATTTATTTCGGGCTTCTTTAATATTTCTAGCGTGTAATTTCAAGTTCGAAGTGTATAATTTAGCTATATTTTGGTACCTAGCTAGATTTTAAAAATTATTGTATAAATCCAAGGAATGTAAACGAATTATTTGAATTTCGAAGTAATGTCGAAATTTAAGGTAAATGACATTGGGCACACTTTATCCTGACGTTTTAAAATAGTCATGAATCCAAAAGTAATGCGCTTAGAAATAAACAAATAATTATTAATTATGATTTATAAACCTACTTCCATTTTTTTATTCTGGATAATGGAAATATTTAGTTCCCTGGCATACAATTTTGTGTAATAATTCTGAATTCATAAGCTTGTCATCAGCATCACAACCAGAAATATCTCACAAGAAAAAAAAAGTAACTCATCGTAAGTATTTAAAAATTCTTTCACCATTATAGAGTCCTCTTTGAGGCAGTACAAATAACAGGACGTCCAAAAAAGGAAATCCTTTCCCACGTTATACAATATAGCATAATTTACCTAAAAACGTGATTATACACGACCTCGGCAGATTACGTCTAGCTGGGCAATATTGTTTATGGCACAATACAAAATATTCAAAAAAAGAATACCAAAGTTGGTAGATAACTAAATTCTCACGTTTCACAATTCGTAAACAGTTGTCTACGTCCGAATGTATTGTTCTATTTCACGTTGTAAGTGTAAACAATTCATGAATGAGTCAATGAAATAGAAAAAAATGTTGGTTTTCGTGGAGCGGGCTCGTTATGAATGAAATGAATGACGAGTCTCGTCACGTACCGCGTACGACCGGTTCGGTTTATTCAATTCATTGAAGTGTTACTGATAACGTAGTGTAGTGAACCGTCAGATACACTCATATATTCTCCAAAGTCAAAACACGTACTCGCTATAAAAAGTAATGTGTATAAAATTATCTAATATTATAAATACGAGAGCGTGTGCGGGCAACATCTAGATTCTAGTGTTATAAATATTTTGAATTATACAATTAATACTTAAGCAAACCAAATATCAATTATACAAATCTCATTAATTTTTAAAGTCCCATAATAATATTGGAAATTTTAATTTTCTAATACGGTACCTATAAAAAGTATATTATAGTATATGTAGCTGCTAAACTAAAACTTTAGTAAGTACTATGTATTTTCAAAGTACATACCAACTACTAAACGTACAAAAAACGGAACAGTAAAAATGTTCTCTATCAGTAACCTACTCTATGGTACCGGTTAGTCAGGTGCATTACGGACACAGGTACTTGTGGTACAATCGTCGATCGACGTCACTCGTGTCCGGCACGGAATTGCCCGGTCTCCCCGCGGCCTTCCGGCCACACGGCAACAATATATCCGGAGATTCCAGTATTTTTTTTATTTTACTCCAAGGACAATGGCATGGGTTTTAACTTTTAAATTTCATCATCCATGACCGCTTCTACATTGATAAAAGTATCTAGGGGAAAATTGAAACGTAATTAAGATTGGAAATTACTGTTTAGTAGTATTCATTAAGTTTTAAATTGAAATAAATTACAACATTTTAAATTAGATCAATTTCCTTAAAGTCGGTGTAAAAGTCCACTTTTAACTGTGGACCGGTGTTGAAAATATACGTAGCCTCTTCGCGTATAAAATAAAAAAAATATTGTTCTTCATTCAAAAAATTTTTCAAGCGGGAAATTTATTACCTAGGTACTTTGATTGTTCATTTTATTTTCAATTTCTGTTTGTTTCTCTTAGGAAGTAAAATTAAATAATTATTATATTATTTATCGCTTCTTGCATAATTTGCATAAAAAACAGAAATGGCGAATCTTAAAAGAATGATAAAGGCTAAATTTCCCAATGAAGATATGAGCGATTTTCTGAATGAATCGCAATTTCTTCCAGAATCTCCTAAAAAGAAACAAACTAAAAGACGAAAGACTGAATCTGTTGAAGGAGATTTTAAAATAACTCCAGTAATACCTAAAAAGGATAAAACGTCTGGAAACGACGAAGTTTGGAGTGAAACCAGACAGAAACTAATTAATGTTTTGGCTACACAATTTGAAACTAGGTATGGCATACATAATACATTCCTTTATGTTTTCGTTATTCTCACATTTTACAGACTTCGGTACGAAAAACATGCTTATTTGGTAGGTACTAATAAATGTGATTAATGATTATACATTAGTCAGGAAAAGACAGAAAATACTTACTAAATTTTAATACCGTACTTAATTTTCTCCTTTTTATTTTCAGGAAGCAAATCAAAAATAATCTTCATAAGGGTTTCACAGACGTCCTGAACCAGATGGAGGCAGACTACAACGCCTTGAAAGACAATGAACAGAAGTTGGAGCATCTCACCAGCTCTTTCCTGAAGTGCATGCAGCAGGCCACTGCAGCACATAAGCAGAAAATCAAATCTTTCCAAGATATTTATTCGACGTTCGAAAAAGAGTTAGCCATTTTATTTTATCACATGTTAGGTTAGCCAATTAGAGCCGGGATACAAAAACACGATACGACGTCGTGTCGTACCACGACGCGGTGTCGTTTCACGATGCGACGTCGTGTCGTGGGAGTCCACGACGAGCATTAAAAAAAACTACGACGCGACATCGTGACGTGCCACGATATACGGCACGACGTCGCGTCGTAGAAACTCACGTAAAAATTCAAAGATGTCGCATCGTGAGTTTCTACTTTCTACTACGCGACGTCGTGCCGTATATCGTGGCACGTCACGATGTCGCGTCGTAGTTTTTTTTTAATGCTCGTCGTGGATTCCCACGACACGTGTTTTTTTTTGTCCCGGCCATTAACAATCGATGCTTTCAATCTAACGCAAATAAATTAGGAATCCATACTAATATGTAGGTATTATAGATGTGAAAGTGTGCCTGTCTGTTGCCTTTATACGTAATACGCCCAAACCGCTGAACCGATTTTGCTAAAATTTGGTATGAAGATACTTTGAATCCTGAGAAAGGACATACATATTATGTAATAGGATTTTTATTTTCCCGGAAAAATGTACGATTCCCGCGCGATATTCTAATTTTGGGGCAACTGAGTTGCGGTCGCCATCTAGTTAAATCTATATACTTACTTATAATATATATTTGTTTTTTTGTTTGTTTGTTTGTTTGAACGCGCTAATCTCAGGAACTACTAGTCCGATTTGAATAACTATTTCAGTGTTAGATAGCCCATTTATCGAGGAAGGCTATAGGCTATATTTTATCACGCTTAGACTAATAGGAGCGAAGAAATAGAGGAAAATGTGGAAAAAACGAGGAAAATTATTTGAAAGTGCTTATCTCACGAACTACTGGAGCAATTTTAATATTATTTGGCACAGATAAGAAGTTGACCACGTGAAGGATCAAAGACTATTTTTTGTGGACTAATTTGTCTGTCAAATATCTAATAGGTACTAGCTGTCCCGGTGAACTTCGTGTCACTTTAAAACCTTCCCTGGACTTCTACGAATATTTTAAGACTAAAACCAGCCCGATCCGTTCAGCCGTTTTCGAGTTTTAGCGTTACTAACACAATTGAAAATCCATTTTTTTAAATATAGATACGCGAGCGAAGCCGCGCGGAACTTCTAGTATAAAATAAAAACCTTATTAGCAACAATTTGTGATCTAAAGTCTAAAAGATATTTATACGCTTTTGATTAGTCTCACGTCTGTCTCAGCCCTTCTTCCTTTAAGTGTTTGTTTCCTGTCATATTATAAAAAATAAGAATTATCAATATGAATGTTAGAAAGACACGCCTCGTCTATTAATTAGTAGCTATTAAAAATTTTGTAGCTTTTAAATACCATTTGTTGTTTTCAGATGTGAGAAAGCAGAGACAACGCAGAAGAAAGAAATTAATAAATTCGCTGAAGATTTAGAGGAAGATATGAATAAACTGAAAGAGAAATTGGTGTCAGAATACAAACGAAACAGCTGGGAAGCGCTGCGCAGATCGTTCTTTCAAGCGATGCAAAATGATTATTAATTTATGCTTACATACTTTCGTTAATTTTATTTGCTATTGTATGATTCTTCTAGTTCAATAAAAAGTTATTCAGTATTTTCTTTCATTGAAAAGCCTGATTATTGCATTTTAGAATATTATTAGACATACTATGTAGAGTATCCATAATCCAAGCATGTTATTATTGTATTTAACCTTCAGAACGGAACCCTATACAAGGAAACACGTATATTGTTCCAAAAATGATTCTTTTACATTAATTGTGAACTAAAAAGGCAATGTCCGAACTGCGATTCTAATCAAATCATGGCGGTGCAGGTGTAAAGAACGCTTTGTCTTGTAAGTTTAGGCCAAGGCAACGAAGCACTTAATTGGTAACACAGTGCGTTAAAACGACCCTTTATTTGGGACACCCTTCAAAATAGTCAAACATTTAATATTAATTGAATCTAAATTAATAATTCGTATACTTAGCTAATAAAATTAATATGTTACGATTTGATTTTACAACTTATACAAAAAAATCCTATGAAAAGATTAAAATGTTATTAGTCTACAAAGAATTTCAGCTTCAAAAAAATACACAAAACATTCTTCAAAGCTCTGCGAAATCATAATATTACTCTATATAGAACTCTATAGATACCTTTTCATACGGAGAAAACCCGAAATCCGAGAATGTTTAAATTATTTCCTAAAATTTAAAAACCGTGTTTGAATCGTCAGGGTTTTTTTAATCTCTTTAAATCTCACCTCGTTACCTACTCTACAAAGTAGGGATCCCTAAAATAGGTTTAAGTACGCCAGGCACGCGTCTGTCGGCTTGGTTCTTTGTCCCTGAGGATATCCGCTGCCACTGACTCATAATTAATATCACTGAAGATCCTCACTGAATGGGATAAATTTTGAAATTACAGTAAAGCAAGGTCAAAGGATTATCCTTGTTTTATCAATGACCGACATGTAATAAGTTCCAGAAGACAGAAACGAAGAAACATTGTTTAAACGTAAAGCACAGGTTCCCAAACTTATTTTGTCTACTGCCTACTTTGAGAACAAATTATGTATTAGCGACCCCTTTGTTTCAATTTAAAATGCATCCAGATGAAATAAATCACCCCCCAAGCTTCTAAACAACGCCCCCCTTTAGACCTTAAGTGCCCACAAGTGGGCGTTGTCTCCCACTTTGGGAAAGGCTGACGTAAAGTATAAATAACGTCTTTACTAATAGATAAGTTACAAAACTCTGAATCTATACTAACTTAGCTACATGGTCTCGACAGCCAATCAAATCTCGTCATGTCTTATTTAATCGTCCTAAAAATATTGTCACTAACGCGAAAGGCCGCACTCAGAAACATTTAGATAATAATAAATCATCAATAATAATCAATCAATAAATCAAAAAAACGTATCGAGCTTATTTCAGGATCTTCATTTAAGTTACGTAACCGGTAACGACAATTTTTAACAGTCTGTGATTGCGTACGCTTTATGGACTATTATTATTATTATAATCTCGCCTCGACAGTCGACATACCATGTCTATGGGTTAAACCTAAAAATGCGCATATCCGCGACTTAATTGGAGTTGAAACCTAAAGGGCAAATTGTGAGCACTTAATTATTAACAGTGCCTTAACTCTCAGTCAAGATAAGGTTCCGGTAAGCCAAGGTCTTATGGAAATGGGCTGGATTGTTATGCATGTGCTGGGTTATCCTAGGGTTGCCAACCTCAAATAAAAAAAAAAACAGGTTTGAAGTTACAAAAACCAGGACAATTTCGTCAAAAAACAGGATGCATAGACTTGCCATAACAAAATTAATAACAAGAAAACAGATATAAAAATAGAGGTACATACTTATAACAATGAAACAATTAAGATAAAACTAGTTATCATCATGTAAAACATACACTTTTGATTGTAGCCTAATTTTAAACATAAAATGTAGAAAACCTAGGACGCTGCTTAAAAATTATCCAAGACGTCCCAGGACACTACGAAAACTAGGACATGTCCCGGGAAAACAGGACGGTTGACAAATGGCAACCCTATTATCCGAATGCTTACGTTCAAAAACCCAGCCAATAATGAGTTGATGACTCGTAAATCGTAATTTTTTAAAGTTCTTTTCAGTACCGTACATAATGTACACGAAAATATCTGGGGGCACGGGAGTGCCCCCGCCAAGATGAGCCAAGCGAAGCGCGCACGGGCAGTACCTACCTTTTCTCGAAACGTTTCGTCGTATTTTTGAACCCTCGTAACTTTGGTTTGAATAATGACAGATAGTTGAAATTTTAAAGATATAATGACATGGGTATAGTTATTAAATTCGCAAAGTTTGAATATCGTAACTATTATACTTTCGATTTTATAGGTGTCCAAAAACCCACAATTTGGTCACTGACTCACCGATCATCAAAACTGTTAGGGTACTTCCTGAAGTCTTAGAAAGCTGAAATTTGGTATGTAACATAATACTAATATTACTAATACTAATATTATGTTACATACCAAATTTCAGCTTTCTAAGACTTCAGGAAGTACCCTAACAGTTCAGTACTAATACTGACACAACAAAAAAATTATCAAACCCAACTTAACCTATATCCGTACCATTATAGAGCAAAATTAGGCAAACATTTGTGTGTTTTGTATGGGAGCCCCTCTTACGTCTCTTATTGGATACGTAAGTACGTTTATACGTGGGAGAGCCATGCTTCGGCACGAATGGGCCGGCTCGACCGGATAAATACCACGTCCTCACAGAAAACCGGCGTGAAACAGCGCTTGCGCTGTGTTTCGCCGAGTGAGTGAGTTCACCGGAGGCCCAATCCCCTACCCTTTTCCCTTCCCTACCCTCAACTATTTCCTTCCTCACCCTCCCCTGTAATTCCCTTCCCTACCCTCCCCTGTTACCCCTTAAAAGGCCGGCAACGCACCTGCAGCTCTTCTGATGCTACGAGTGTCCATGGGCGACGGAAGTTGCTTTCCATCAGGTGACCCGTTTGCTCGTTTGCCCCCTTATTTCATTAAAAAAAATTGAATTATCCGTTAAAATCGACAGGAAAAATATAACACTGTAAAACATAGTAAATTTTCACGAAAAATTTAGATATACGTATGAGCGGACGTCCTTGGACGCCATATTTAACTTTAACCAGAGATTTGACAATTTGCACTGACTGTAGTTATAGTTAAAGTTACAGTTATAGTTAAAGTTAGTTGGTGCAACCCAACCTAACTACAATGCAAAATGTCAAATCTTTGGTTAAAGTTAAAAATGGACGCCATCAAGACGCCATATTTAACCATAACCATAGACTCGACAAGGTTTTAATGCACGTGGCGAAAAAAGGAACTAACGCTGTCATCATGCAAAAACACCATTTTTGACAGTTCGCCTTTACCAGCAGCGCCTCGCCTACGTTCATTTATAACCTTGTTGGACCAGCTGTCATCTGTCAATTTCTCCGGTCAAAGTTAAGGTTCTTGAGATATCCTGGAGACAGACAGAGGGACAGACATCGAAGTTTCAGTAATAGGGTCCCGTTTTACCCTATGGGTACGGAACCCTAAAAAATTAACTAAAAGAAAAACAACGTAAACCAGCTTACAAAAAGAAATGAAATCCCACCAAAAACATTTTCATGTAAAAATGTTGCCAAGATGAGAACATAATATTTATAGTTCGTCGTGTCAAAAAGTAGTGAGATCTCATGTAGAGCCAAGTTTCTAAACTTACATACTCAGCCCTAAATCTAAAAACCTTATTTTTACACTAAAGCGCGGCAAAATATTTAATAATAATATTATAATGCGTCAGCCGCACGAGAAGAATCTAAAAACTCTACACATTAGTCAAAATCGGTGGCTTGGCCATTTTGTTATTCGTCAGGGCTTTGAACTTAATATACCGTAACTAATGATAAATGTATGTATGGAAGGTTAGAAACTTGGCTCTACATGAGATCTCACTACTTTTTGACACGACGAACTATAATATTATGTTCTCATCTTGGCAACATTTTTACATGAAAATATTTTTGGTGGGATTATATTAACTTGATCAACTACAAGCAAAACAAAGAATGATATTTTGTACGATTGTATTTAACATTACTTAATAAGAAGATTAGATATTTAAGCGCTATACAAAAACGTCAAAAAGGAAAAGGTTTTATATACTTGTAAGTATATATTTTTTAACATTATTATAAAATGCCAACTTGGCATTTCTTGCTAATATTAAGCTCTCTTAGAAATTACTTAGTATAATAGCTGTACGGTTTACTTGTTTGAGATCGATATCTAGATTTAGTAGATGGTTAACACTTACCTGAAACAAAAAGAAACGTATTAGTTATGTTATGTACTTAACCTATGTACCTACTTGTTGGTAGGTATATTACATAAGATATGACTTATGAGGATGTTATAACAATGTCTACACAGTTACCGCTGGATCACTTTCAAAAGTTTGCATCTATAGTAGGAAGCAAGATCTTTACTAGATATTATTATAAATTTGAAAGTGTGTCTGTCTGTCTGTTACCTCTTCACGTCCAAACCGCTGAACCAATTTTGCTGAAAATGTATATGGGGATATTTTGAGTCCCGGGAAAGGACATAGAATACTGTTTATCCCGAAAAATGTACAGTTCTCACGCGATTAACGAATTTTGGCATAACGGAGTTGCAGTCGTCATCTTGTTTTCTTTGCTCAGTATTCGATAAAACACGAATAAAATTACATTTTATAAAAATTATTCCTAGTTAGATCGATTTATCGTCCCCGAAACCCCCTCTATACTAAATTTCATGAAAATCGTTGGAGTCGATTCCGAGATTCCAATTATATTATATACAAGAATTGCTCGTTTAAAGATATAAGATAAGATATAATTATAACACAAATATTGCAGTTACTGCATACGCAGCAATTTTGAGTTTATAGGCTAAGCCAATGTTGTTGTAACTTTGATAAATTTATGAACAAACTAAGTGAGAAAGTAAACCTCCCATTGAAGAATAATTAAGCTTGACCTAATCTTCGCTCAAAATGGAACGTTCAACATTGAAGGCAATAAAGTTTTGATGGTGTAAACATCAGAACAATGTTTCACATACACGCTTTATATTACAGGTAAATATTACAACGTTTGTTCCAGTTTTGTGATAAATTGTATTGATGCTTTCTGCAATAGTCACATAGTTTGTTTATAACTTATAAGTTATAACTCGTTGGTCAAGTAACTACGCTAATAAGTATGTACTGTGACGGACGAAAAAAAATTTTTTTTTGCGCTCAACTATAACACTTATCTTATATTTATATCTCTCAACTTATATTTTTACCCGACTGCCAGGAGGGTTATGTGTTTAGCGCGTATCTTGTTATTACTGAGTTTAGCTCGGTAATAAAATGCTCATCGTATTTTAGCAGAGTTACTTAGCCAAACAGCAAAAAAACGGAACCCTCGTGGATTCGACGTGTCTGTTTATCTGTCTGTCCGTCCGTAAGTCACAGCTACTTTTTAAAAATCTACCGTCATCGATTAGCTTTGTCCACACTGTGCCTTTTTCTGTTCGTCAAGGGCACGCGTTATAGCGCAGCGAACGTGAGGAATGCCCGCGACGCATGCCCTCTGAGTTCTGACCGTATCCAAAACTTTCGCTTTGTTAATTTGTTTCTGGAATTTCTTATGATCAAATAAGCCACACATACTCCACCCAGTAAAATGTTCTCGTCGCATAATATGTTACAAGAACAAAAATGACAATGTTGGCGTTGCGTTCGTTGACGCATTCAATTATTATAATGTATGTTGAATGAAAGAAGATGACGAAAATTGAAGACGAAAGCGCATAGTGTGGACATAGCTATTGGCAGTCTTGTATTATTTTCATAATTACTTTTACTTCTCACTTTATCTCTACCTTTCCAATTCTCTCTCACAGAAAGATTAACTCATCAAGCCCCATAAGCTTACAAGAATCCACGATCGAAGGATTAATCGAAACCCTTCAGCTCAAATAGTTTTAGTCAAAACTACAGAACTGCTAATACAAATTCCAATAATCCCACACCGTGGGAAGAGAAAGAGTTTGCTCTAGTAATTCGCACCTGAGGCGACCCTGGTGCGACCCTGGCGCCCTACTCAATGGCCTCTTCACACCCGCTAAATACATAATGAATCCGCCACTGATTAACTATTTATATTGTATTGTATTCGTTCATCTACAAAGTGGTCTTTTAAGTTTAAGTTTTGAATTTTTTGTATCCAGGATTTAAAAAAGTAGCCAACATCTTTACAATTTTGCAAAAAAAAATACTTAATGCGTTTAAAACGCTTCATTAACAATAATGATTAATGATTAATTAAAGTACTTAATTAAACACAGAGATAAACAAGGGAGTTTGGAAAAAAATGGCATTTTGTCACAATAAAACAAATGACTCGCAATGTAGAGCACTATAAACAATATAAATAATAAACAGTAGATCTTCAATTACTCGTGTCCTCCTGACCTAACCACACACGCTATAAAACAAATAATTTTAAAATGCGTGTGATATGTGCGACACTTCATTGCTCCCTAAAGTAATACCTGAGTCCTGAAATCACGCTAACTAACGTGTGCGTGCGCCCGATTCGGACTGTCTGGTATGATCGCCTACAGACTCTACTGTATATTATATTTATACTGTGAGCCTTATTTACTCACAGGGGTGAGGCCTTCTCCATTTCAAGTCGTGGGAAAAACTCACACTAAATTATTAACAAAAATATTGACCGGCTGCCTACTTAAAAGATTTGAAGGTTTGTTCTTGTTTGTATTGCGAGTTCCCAGAGACTTTCATAGAATATGGGAAAGGGTGTTTTACTGTATACATAGTTTTATTGTATACACAGTATACACTATGGGAATCTACCTATTTGTTTTCTATCAATAATGTCTTATGTTTATCGATGTTTTCTATTGGTTTTGTATAAGTGTTTTGAGTTATGTCGTTTTAGGACTGAGTTGTAGTTTATTTATTGGCAGTATTGTTAACTGTTATGTAAATTTAACTTAGAACTTTTAATATATTTATGACAATGAAATATATTAAAATTAAGTTTGCGTAAATGTTTCTGCCTGATATGACGCTTGAACAGCTGAACCGATTTCGTGTAGATTAAAAAAATACTGATTACTCCCGAGAAAGGAAATATAAGTTTTATTATGGAAAAATATAATTACTTAGATATATTTCTGCGACATTAAACAAAACCTAGTATTCTTTAATTACATATGATATGTATTGTTACGGTACATGGTATACGGACACGTGGTGCGCAAGTACATACTCGAACCTTCTAAAAAGGTCCAATGTTTGTTTACGTGTTTACCCTTTATTTGTTAGCGTGTTTGAATTTAGACCTTATGACTGAGTCCATAAGGTCTAAATTAAATTCAACTTACTGCACTTATCGCAAGGACGGCAGTTTTATTGTGGTACATGCCCGAGCTTCCTAGAAATTTCCCACGGTTGTTTACTTGTTTACGTGAATCGGGAAATTTCTGGAATTCGTCTCGCCATATAAAAAGAGCCGCAGGCAGGTCCGGCAAGTCAGTTCAATCTGAGCGATCTTCAAGGCGACATCAAGTGATCAATAGTGAGTGAACCAGTGAAACCTGCGACTTGGCTACGACCTAGGACAGTGATAGTGCTTAGTGATTGGACCTAGTGATTAGTGTTTGGACTTAGTGCTAAGTGTTGTGACCTAGTGTTTAGTGCAGTGTTAATAAAGTCTTCAAGAGAGTCACCAGGTCTTTCTCTCCAAATCCTCGAACCCTAGCACGTAACAACTGGTGTCAGAAGTGCGATTTGGAGATGCCATTGACTCCGAGAGAGGACTTCAAGGGGAGTGTCAGGACAAGGGCGCAGCGAGCTGCTGCCATTGACTCCGAGAGAGGAGTTGCGGAGGCCACACCCACTGGGGACCAAGCTCCGCCCACTGAGGGACAGGCCCCACCCACTGGCCCCGCCCACATGGCTCCGCCCACTGGCCACGCCCACCAGGCTCCGCCCACTTTGGCTGAAGACACGCCCACTGGCTCCGCCCACCGGGACGCGCCCACTAGCCACGCCCCTCAGGCTCCGCCCACTTTGGACATGGCCACGCCCACTGGCCCCGCCCACCAGGCCACGCCCACTCAGGCCACGCCCACTAGCTCCGCCCACCGAGCTCCGTCTGCTCAACCCCTGCCTACTGGCTCCAGCCACCATGCATCGCCCGTAGCTTCTGCGGCCCCTCAAGTGGCTCCCCAATTACAAAGCCTAATTGAGTTAATTCAGGCTTTACAAGAGTCACAAGACCGCAAGCTCGGCGCTTTACAAGAGTCACAAGACAGCAAGCTCGGCGCTTTGCAAGAATTTCAAAAGGCTGAAATCAGAGCGATTCGAGAATCACAAGAGCAGCAAAAAGACCTCCAAGAAAAAGCGCTTGGAGCTATAAAGGATGTTAGTGACACGGTGACTAAGCTTCGTAAAGATGTCGACGTAATGGACGAACGCGTTACCGGGCTAGGAGTGGATGTGGAAAATGTAAAAACCGGCCTCACTGAACTACAGAAGAAAGTAGTTCGCCTGGAAACCACAGGAGTCGCGACGTGTAGTGGAACTTCCGGAGTGGCACACGGGCCAAGAGTAAAAGTACCACCATACGACGGCACTACTTCTTGGAACGCTTACCGGCAGCAATTCCAGACGGTTGCTTCTGCCAACGGATGGAATGATGAACAATGCCTGACCGCTCTCACAGTTGCGCTCAGAGGGCAAGCTTTGTCGGTCCTAGAAGCGCATACAGGAAATGGGTTTAAAGACCTGATGGAGGCACTTGAATCCAGATACGGGGAGCGACATCTGGAGCACGTGTTCCGGGCCCAACTGCGTGACAGAGTCCAACGCCCAGGAGAAGGACTACAACAATGGGCGTTGGAAATAGAAAAACTGGTCAAGAAGGCACACCTAGGAGCCGATTCCAAGATGATCGACACGAACATTGTGCAAGCATTTGTCGACGGAATCAGGGACCTAGAGGTCAGAGCTGCAGTAAGGCTACGTCACCACACCTCGCTTAAGGAAGCATTGGCGCATGCTTTAGAGGTCGAGGCTGTTCGGCGTGACATACGGCAGACATATAAGATCCGCGAGGTCTCTGAGGAAGTCAAGGAGGTTAAGGCTCCTACGAAGAGAAGTTCTGGAGCGATGTGCTACAAGTGCGGCGAGAGGGGCCATCTTCAGCTTAACTGCCCGCAGAAAGAGACCCAGATGGCAAGAATGAAAAGGCTCGAGGAACAAATGGAGGAGCTGAAGAAGCAAGGGGCTTCATCTTCTGCCCGGGAGCAGGGAAACGAATAAAAGCCAGGACTAAGGGGCGAGTGCTGGCTGACACGGAGGAAGCCCCAATAACGGTTGTCTCCCAAGCAAGCAGCGGGAATAGTCTGGTGATTCAGGGGACTATTAACGGGACGAATTGCAAAATGACTCTAGACACAGGAGCCTCTAGAACAATAGTGAACCCAAATTTGATAAAAGCCGCAAGGAGGCACAAGAGGAGAATTAACTGTCGGCTTCTTACCGCCTCCGGTCAGCCAATACCCGTCCTGGGAGAAATGTCAGTTACGATGAATGTGGGGGAGTTCTCATACCCTCATGACGTTATCGTGGCTGAGATTATGGATGATTGCATCTTGGGTTTGGATTTCATGAAGAAGCACAACTGCAGAATTAATGTCGCCGACGGAGTGTTCAAGTGTGGCGAAGAAGAAATTTTCATCCTTGGAGGCGCCTGCGGGAAAGTTGAATGTGTAAAGAAAGTCATAATACCTGGACGTGCGGAAGCTCGGGTGCTGGTGAAACTACCGCCAGCTGGAAAGAAGAAGTCAAACAGATGCGTGTTAATCGAAGACACACCTACCAAGACATCAGCGCATAAATTGATGACGGCAAGAACCCTTGTTAGTGGAAGCAGTAACGCTGTGGTCAGAGTTTTGAATCTTGGTGATCGCGAGTTCTGCTTGAACAAAGGTGATGTCATTGGAAAGTGCGAGGAAGTTGTCTGGATGAGAAAGTGTAATTCGATCACAGGCTCAGACTCAGCAAACACCAGCAACTATGGAATAGTGACTGAGCTACTCGATGACTGCAAGAGTAATCTGACTTATTCGCAGAGCATGAAAGCTAAGAAGTTTTTACAACGCCACGCGAATATCTTCTCCAGTCAGGAAGGCGACCTTGGAAGAACGTCGATGGTTCAGCACAGGATAGATACCGGAAGCGAGAACCCAATTCGTCAACGAGCAAGACGGATACCCATTGCAAAGGAAAAAGAAGTTGAAGGCCTTTTGGAGGACATGAGAAGGAATAAGATAATTGAACCGTCTGCAAGTCCGTGGTGCTCACCAGTTGTATTAGTGAAGAAGAAAGATGGCAGCACAAGATTTTGTGTGGACTACAGACGTCTCAATGATGTCACTAAGAAGGACAGCTATCCATTACCTCGAATCGACGACACTCTGGATACCTTGAGTGGCATGAAATGGTTCTCGACCCTAGACCTGAAATCTGGATACTGGCAGGTGGAAATTCATCCAAAAGACAAGGAGAAGACAGCGTTCTCCACCGGTAAAGGTCTATGGCAGTTTAACGTCATGCCCTTTGGATTGTGCAACGCACCTGCCACATTTGAGCGACTCATGGAGTGTGTACTGGCAGGCTTAGTTGGAGAGGCTTGCTTAGTCTACTTGGATGACGTCATCATTGTTGGCCGCGACTTCGAGGACCATTTGCGAAACTTAGAACGAGTTTTCGCCAAAATAGAGGGGGCCAAGTTAAAGTTGAATCCGAAAAAGTGTCGTTTATTCAGGAGTAAGGTGAACTATCTCGGCCATGTTATCTCCAGTGATGGAATTCAGACGGACCCGGAGAAACTAGAAGCAGTCCAAAATTGGCCAACCCCTAAGAACAAAACCGAAGTGCGGGCATTTCTTGGCCTATGCTCCTACTACAGGCGTTTTGTTAAGGGATTCTCAGAGATAGCCAAGCCATTACATCGGCTGACAGAAGATAAACGACAATTTATTTGGGACGAGACTTCCGAAGATTCTTTTCAGAAACTAAAGAAACATCTGTGTGAAACACCAATCCTGGGGTATCCACAACCTGAAGGTCAGTTTATAGTCGACACGGACGCAAGCAACACGGCCATTGGAGGGGTGTTATCTCAAAAACAGGGTGAAAGAGAAGTTGTAATTGCATATTTCAGCAAATCTTTATCTAAGCCAGAGAGAAACTACTGTGTGACAAGAAGAGAACTCTTGGCTGTCGTAAAGACGCTACAACATTTCAGCAAGTATCTCATCGGCAGACAGTTTTTACTGCGAACTGATCACGCAGCCTTGAAGTGGCTACTACAATTCAAGAACCCAGAAGGCCAAGTAGCTCGATGGATTGAACAACTCCAGGAGTATGACTTCAAGACGGAACACCGCAGCGGAAAGGCACATGGGAATGCCGACGCACTTTCGCGAAGGCCGTGTCCGGAAGACTGCAAACATTGTGTTAAGCAGGAATCTAATGAAGTAACATTAAAGTTAACGAAAACAAGTCCTTTGGGCCTATGGGAGAATGATGCTATGAGGGAGGCTCAAGAAACAGATGACGACCTTCGGCACATCATCACATGGAAGAAACGGGGTGATGAAAAACCAATCTGGAGTGAGGTTGCACCCACTGGCGCTGTCACTAAGGCGTACTGGGCGCAATGGGACAGCCTGATACTTCAAAACGGAATACTCTACCGGAAATGGGAGAAGACCAACGGCAGAGAGTTCCATCTTCAGATAGTTGTCCCAAGAACGAGAGTACCGGATGTTCTCCGTGAAATGCATGATGGCGTATCAGGAGGTCATCTAGGAGTAAAGAGGACGTTAACAAAAGTGCGAGAACGATTCTACTGGTTGCATTGTCGAGACGATGTACAGGATTGGTGCCGCAAATGTACTACTTGCGCTGCAGTGAAGGGACCACAGACAAGAAGCCGTGGGAGCCTGCGCTTGTATAACGTTGGCGCACCGTGGGAACGAATCGCAGTTGACGTAGCTGGGCCATTTCCTGTAACGGAATCAGGAAACAAGTATTTTATGGTTGTCATGGATTACTTCACCAAATGGCCAGAAGTGTTCGCCATACCAAACCAGGAAGCTACAACAGTTGCTTCTAAGCTAGTCGAAGAAGTAATATCTCGCTTTGGTGTGCCTCTAGAAATCCATTCCGATCAGGGCAGGAATTTCGAATCGCAGGTCTTCCAGGAAGTGTGCAGAATTTTGGGAATGCATAAAACGAGGACCACCGCGTACCATCCACAGTCTGATGGAATGGTTGAGAGATTTAACCAGACCCTTGAGAGGCATTTGGCGAAATTGGTAGATGACAAACAAAAGGACTGGGACAAGTATATACCACTCTTCCTTCTGTCGTACCGTACCGCCGAGCATGAGAGCATAAAAGCTACCCCGGCGTATGTCAATTACGGTAGAGAACTACGAATACCAGTAGACCTTTTGACAGGAGGATCACCGGAAGAACCAAAGACCGTACCAGATTATGTCTGCCATTTAAGGGAAAAGATGCGCTATATACACGCCATGGTTCGGGAAAATGGGTTACAGTCAAGTGAGAACATGAAGACCAGATACGACCGGAAATCGAATACAAGCGGCTTCGAAGAAGGGTCACTGGTGTGGCTGCATAACCCAACTCGCCGAAAAGGCAAATCTCCAAAGTTGCAGACCAAGTGGGACGGCCCATACAAAGTGGTTACCCGATTGAATGATGTGACTTACAGGATTCAAAAGCAACCAAGAGGGACATTCAAAGTGGTACACGGTATACGGACACGTGGTGCGCAAGTACATACTCGAACCTTCTAAAAAGGTCCAATGTTTGTTTACGTGTTTACCCTTTATTTGTTAGCGTGTTTGAATTTAGACCTTATGACTGAGTCCATAAGGTCTAAATTAAATTCAACTTACTGCACTTATCGCAAGGACGGCAGTTTTATTGTGGTACATGCCCGAGCTTCCTAGAAATTTCCCACGGTTGTTTACTTGTTTACGTGAATCGGGAAATTTCTGGAATTCGTCTCGCCATATAAAAAGAGCCGCAGGCAGGTCCGGCAAGTCAGTTCAATCTGAGCGATCTTCAAGGCGACATCAAGTGATCAATAGTGAGTGAACCAGTGAAACCTGCGACTTGGCTACGACCTAGGACAGTGATAGTGCTTAGTGATTGGACCTAGTGATTAGTGTTTGGACTTAGTGCTAAGTGTTGTGACCTAGTGTTTAGTGCAGTGTTAATAAAGTCTTCAAGAGAGTCACCAGGTCTTTCTCTCCAAATCCTCGAACCCTAGCACGTAACAGTATGTAAATAACTTATTTTGCTCGTATGTTTTTAGTAAAGAAAAAAAATATAAAAAGGACGGTAAACATTCCGTTTTGGCACATATTTAAAAAAAAAAAAAACAAAAATAATTTAGATCAGTTTTCGGCGAAGTGTGTAACAAATAACAAATAACAATGTAATGGGGCAATTTCCACCGCTATTAGTGCGACATCAAAGCTGCCCTAATAGTCATAATAAGCACTCCAAAACCGCTTCGTGTATTCAGATACACGAAGCGGTTTATCATCAGTGATAGTGCAAATATTTACGTGGTGATGATTTTTTTAAACTACAAAAGATTAAAATCAAAAAAAAATTTGTGAAACAGACAACGAGGTAATGATGACCAATTAAGGGCCAAAACTGCTAACAAAACTGCTAAAAACTGCCAAAAGGCCCTTTAAGTTAGGCCATGGTGGATATTGGAATAAGCATTACCAAAATTCCGAAGTTTATAGCGTGAAAATCGACGTCTATGGGGCAATATAGACCAATCTACACTGCTATTGTAAAGAGGAAAGATTTGATTGTTTGTTTGTCTTGAATAGGCTCCGAAACTACTGGACCGATTTGAATGATTCTTTTACCATTGGAATCCTACATTTATTCTGCTGAACATAGGCTAAATTTTATTTTGGAAAAAAATAGGGTTCCGTAAGATATTTGGGATTTTCGGACGCAAGGTGTAAAAAATCAACCAGAAATGTTACTTTTTTCGCGTACGCTGCCTAAACTATAAAAGATAGAACCATAAAATGTTCTAAGTAATTGTAGATCTTTTAAATATCTACAAAAAAGTCCGCGACACACTATACCTATCTATGTTGAGTGAAGCACAATAACCATTTTTTTATTAATAAATCTTGAAATGTTTTTGGACTACATTTAAATGCCTTTATTTTATTCATGGCATTAATTCTTATCAAAATAAATAATTTCATTACTAAGTACAGTTATTGAATGATTAAAATTGGACGTTTGGTTTTAATGTTATGGCGAAATTAAAATATTACGATTTCTGCTGCACGTTGCGAATTGGGCGTCGTCAAGGCGCGCCGCGCGGGTGTGCTCGCCCGGAGAGTCCACGTAAATATTAATTATTATTACCTCGATCATGGGAATCGCAGACACAATAGATTTATAATATAAATGATTTAATAGATGCCGTTTACCCTGATATGGAGAATTTGCACCAGAAGGACCTTCATTGGTTGTGTTCTAGGGCAATAGTCTCACTTAGGAATGATACTGTAAACGAAATAAACAATCTAATTTTACAAAAAGTTCAAGGTGAAATAAAGACCTACAAATCGATCGACACCGTCACTAATATCGAAGATGCAGTCCATTACCCACAGGAGTTTTTGAATTCGCTGAATCCTTCTGGACTTCCGCCACACGAACTGACATTAAAAATCGGAATTTCAATCATGCTTTTGAGATATGTATGCCCACCAAGTATATGCAATGGGACAAGGCTGCTTATTAAAGAATTAAAGGACAATTTAATTGTAGCTACCATTATCACCGGCCCATAAGCTGGTCAACTAGCTCATATACCGAGGATACCGATGATTCCGACTGATCTGCCAATCCCATTTAAAAGGCTTCAATTTCCGGTAAAAATATCTTTCGCATTGACTATTCACAAGTCCGAAGGTCAGACTTTCAAATTAGTAGGTATCGATCTACGAAAAGAATGTTTTACTCATGGTCAACTATACGTTGGCCTATCCCGAGTTGGAGCTGCTGATAATCAATTTATTTTGCTGCCACAAAATAAAACAACATCAAATATCGTTTACAGGGAAGCTTTAACCCAATTTTAATGGAATCTTTTACGCATGTAGGTAACTAAGCATAAAATAATAAAGCATAAAACTACAAAAAAAAACATAAAATACTTTAAACAAAAAAATACATTTAGAAATTGCAAAATATATACTATTTTGCAATAGTATCTTCTGTAGGTAAGGAAAAAATAATCAAACATAACACTTAAAATATAAAAAAAAATACAATAAAAATGTGTATAATAATTATAATATAGTAGTTACAGGCTAAATAGTGTAAACCATTGTTATGTTCTGCTTAACATAAAGATTGACTAAGAAATAAAGATTAAAAAATATATATATTTAAAAATCAATGTCCACCCGTGCGAAGCCGGGGCGGGCCGCTAGTCATTCTATAAGTTTGCTCCGCAAAAGCTTGTAGGGGCTCCGCGAGCGAAACATACATTGTTTTTACAAATTTCCGTCCGTCAAACCTTACTTCTTAAAAGGTTTCCACCATCAAAAAAGTTTGCGAACCGCAGCTGACATAGACGAATCGCCTACTACGAGTATACATTATACACGTTCGAATTTGTTTGACTGTGGCCGTCGGCCACAGTCAAACGAATTTTCAATTCGGCCACTGGCTGAATTGAAAACTATTTAAACATTGTCTTCATTTTGAGGTTCAGTTCTTTCGTATATAAACAACTCCATAACAAGCTTAACACGTTCAGACCGGGGTGTACCACCGGTGGAGCACGGAGTACTCGCTGACAGGGCGGGGTGTACCACCGGTGGCCACATCACACCTGACTTTTAATGTACTAAGAAATTCGTGCCGCCTTGAAAGAGAGTATTGTAATTACCGTTCCCGCCCTGTAAAATCGACAAAGTTTCATAGTGTAGCTCAGGAGATGGATATCATTTCGGGAAGTCAAAAAAAAACAGGATCGAAAAATTGTACCTATTTATTAGGAACAAAATACGACAAAATCACGATAAATGGTACGAAATGCAAATTATTTATGCTGGATCACATTGAAAAAATGTTCATTTACAGGAAAACTAAATCAAACATGAAAAAAACTATAAAGACACTAGCTGTTGCCCGCGACTTCGTCCGCGTGGACTTTACAGTCGTTCCCGTACATCGATTGAGTCGCATCAGAAAAGTATATTGTGTGGGAATCGCACATTTTTGCGGGACAAAAAACATTCCTTGTCCCAAATTCAAATTAGTATCTCCAATCTCCATGCCAAATTAAATCAAAATAGATTAAATAATTTAGGCGAGAATCATAAAAGTTTATTGTGCGGGAACCGTATATTTTCCGGGATAAAAAGAATCCCTTGTCCTGTACCGAGACTGAAAGTATTGCCATACCAAATTTGATCAAAATAGATTGAATAGTTTAGATTTTAGGCGATAATCATAAAAGTTTATTGTGCGGGAACCGTACATTTTCAGGAACAAAATTAGTATTCCTTGTCCTTTCTCGAGACTCAAAGTATTTCCATACCAAATTCCATCAAAATAGATTGAATGGTTTACGCGCAAATCATAAAAGTATATTGTGCAGTAAATAGTTATTTTTCCGGGACAAAATGTAGATATCCTATGTTATTTTTTGGGACTCGAAAGTATCTTTTAAATAACAAATTTCAGCAAAATGGGTCCAGCCTTTACGCGTGATGTCGTGACCACGCGAAATATAACGTTCCGCGCAGCTTCGCCCGCGTATTAGATATTTCACAGACAAATTAGTCCACAAAAAATAGCCTATGATCCTTCTTAGCTGTGCCAAATAACAGAAAAAATTCTCCAGTAGTTCATGAGAATAATTTGCCCTGTTTTTTTTCACATTTTCCTCTATTTCTTCGCTGCTTTTAGTCTGAGCGTGATAAAATATAGCCTATAGCCTTTCTCGATAAATGGACTATCTAACACTGAAAGAATTTTTCATATCGCACCAGTAGTTCCTGAGATTAGCGCATTCAATTAAGCCCTTTCAAATAATTTCCCCAATTTTTTCCACATTTTTCTCTTTTTCTTCGCTCTCATTAGATTTAGCGTAATAAAATATAATTTATAGCCTTTCTCGATAAATGGGCTATCTAACACTGAAAGAATTTTTCAAAACGGTCTAGTAGTTCCTGAGATTAGCGGGTTCAAATAAACTCTTTCAAATAATTTCCTCAACTTTTTCCACATTTTTCTCTATTTCTTCGCTGTCATTAGTCTTAGCGTGATAAAATATAGTCTATAGCCTTTCTCGATAAATGGGCTATCTAACACTGAAAGAATTTTTCAAATCGGACCAGTAGTTCCTGAGATTAGCGCGTTCAAACAAACAAACAAACTCTTCCGTTTTATAATATTAGTATAGATTGGTACAGAACGAAAATTATTTTTGATGAATCGTGTTGAAACAATCCAAACACATTAGTTGTTGTAATACGGTCATGACAAGGGCCTGTATCTCTTTCGGGTATTTCTAAGCATTCCTTCGGTTTTCGCTTACTTATGTTTTGGCTTCCGTTGATCAAATCGGCTCACCTTCCTCTTCGGCGTCATCGGATTGATTATCATTGCTAGACTTGCTAATCATCCCTTTTATAATTTGTTCCCGGAATTCTAAAATAAGTACTTATTTTCTTTCCTTTTTAAAAATGTCTGGTGAATAACCTAAGCATTTACTTACATTGTGCCACAAACAATCTCGATGATACGTTTGCGGTACCACTTTAGGGTTTTCCTAAGGCTGATATAATACTAAGCCATCTGATCTGATACATCCACGCGTGATGAGTGATGAGACAAACAATAATTGACCTATTATAGGATTATTAGATCGTTAGAAAGAGAGAGAATGCATAATCGTTGGCCGTGGCCACCGGTGGCGCACCCCGCCCGGCAGGTATTTTGGTTTATGGGGCGGTGATGTACCACCGGTGGCCATGTGCAGATTTGGCCCGTTTGGATACCACATCAGTTCATGAAGTCCCGGTCTGAACGTGTTAAAGTAACAAAATCCTTGTTAGTATCCTTGTTATAGTCCTGAGCCAAACTTCTGGCTCCACGTGATCGCACGTGATTAAAAATTACCGAAGGGAAGACGACATTACGTAGTCATGACGACGGCAATCATTTCATCAGGCAATTGACTCAGCCGGGATTGGCCACTTATCCAATAAAGATGGCGCCCAAGCAAGTGACTCCGATACGTAAAAACAAATTTAATGTGACAGTAACGAGGAGTATTGTTTCGTAAAACATGTAAGTACCTGATGTTATATTGAACGACACAAAACAACAAAATATGGAAGAGGTTTTTAAATTCTACACAAGAGTGACACATTATGCTTGTATTACGAGCAGCACGTAGATCTAAAATCCAAAACCATACTGACACTATAAAAAATTAAGAGAACAAAATGGCGTGAAAGAAAAGAACACAGGACACTGATAGACTTCAGGGACAAAATTATAGTAGTAGTGGTCATATATTATAATTGTTTACTACTAGCTGTCCCGGTGAACTTCGTGTCACTTTAAAACCTTCCCTGGACTTCTACGAATATTTTAAGACTAAAATCAGCCCAATCCGTTCAGCCGTTTTCGAGTTTTAGCGCGACTATTTGAAATCCATTTTTATATATAAGATAATAGCGCGTAGAAATAAACCCTTGTCATAGTGACTACTGGCCATGCTAGGTGTACAGGAAACCACATAGGACAACTTTATCTCTCTGATAAATCTTTCTCGCAACAAACAGAGTCGCGGGGAATACCTTACAGCTTACATTATTATTTGCCAGCCAGTTGCCCGCAAGATAGGGGTAAAAAAGTATGCCCATCCAACTTATCAATGATGCAACTTTGCTGCGAAACCAGTTAAAGCGGCACGTGCTAAAAACTTGTACTTCATCAAGAACGAGTACGGCATTCAGCAAAACGATTCATTAATATTGCAGACAAAAAGACGCGGCGCGTGCGACAATGAGGAAATGCCACGGATGTCCAGCGAGTTGCGAGCCTGCGCGTGCGCACTCGTCCTTACAAAGTAAATTATGAAATTCAATCACATGACTAGAAGAAAGGATGACTATGTTGGTTTTGAATTTAAGAGTAGGTTTAGTTTGATAGTGTGTAGGTACACTGTCAAACTAAGTAAAACCTACGGTAATCTATACATATTATAAAACAAAGTCGCTTTTTTCCCTCATGTCCCTTTGTTCCCTTTAATATTTAAAATTGCGCAACGGATTTTGATGATTCTTTCAATGTTAGTTAGATAGCCCATTTATTGAGGAAGGCTATAGGCTATATTTTATCACGCTTAGACTAATAGGAGCGAAGAAATAGAGGAAAATGTGGGAAAAACGGGGAAAATTATTTGAAAGGGCTAACTTGAACGCGCTAATCTCAGGAACTACTGGTCCGATTTGAAAAATTCTTTCAGTGTTAGATAGCCCATTTATTGAGCTATAGGTTATATTTTATTACGCTAAGACTAATAAGAGAATGTGGAAAAAACGTGGGAAATTATTTGAAAGGGCTTATCTCGCGAACTACTGGAGCAATTTTTATGTTATTTGGCACAGATCAGAAGTAGACCACGTGAAGGATCAAAGGCTATCGATTTTAATCATTTTATACCCGTGCGACGCCGGGGCGGGTCGCTAGTATTATAATAAAGGTAAATGTTTAAGTGTCAGTGTGTACTGTGTAATTCAGAATTCTTATTGTGATTAATTTCTGCATGAAAATAGTTTAGAATCTGGATTAAAAAGCTACTTGTTATCCCGAAGAAGTAAAGTTCTCCTGTATCAGCAACCTAATCTAAATGTAATATGGAGTCCAACTACAAGGTACACTTAAATATGTTCAGCAGTCAGCTACCTACTAATACCGCAATAGGTATGTCCACACTATGCGCTTTCGTCTTCAATTTTCGTCATCTTCTTTTATTCAACTTTCGTTTTGGCGCATTCTATAATAATAATAATGTGTAGTAGGCGATTTGTCTATGTCAGCGGTTCGCAAACTATAATTGAATGCGTCAACGAACGCAACGCCAACATTGACATTTTTGTTTTTTGGATACGGTCAGAGGGCATGCGTCGCGGGCATGCCTCACGTTCGCTGTTGATTGCGCTATAACGCATGCCCTTGACGAACAGAAAAAGGCACATTGTGAACAAAGCTAATAGACATAACGAATCGTTATGTCTGTTATGCTAATACTCAATACTCATCTATAACACTTATCTATCTAAATTCTAAATCCAAATTCCAAACATTCTCCGCAAACCCCGGACTAAGTACAGGAACAAGCCAATGATGAGTTAATTAATACAGCAATATCAAGATTGAATTTCCGATTCGTGGGAGGCAGAATACGGTTACATTGGTAACCCTAGACCGAAGTAATGTCAGCTAGGCCAGTGATCAGCAATTCGAGTCAAAAAGGCCAAAAATCAAAGACTTCTATTTAAACCATAAACCTATAATGCTATAATGCTAAAGACCAACAAAGAGTGCGAGAGAGAAGAAAATCCTTTATGGAATTAGGTATAACATGATGAAACCTATAATGCTAAAGACCAACAAAGAGTGCGAGAGAGAAGAAAATCCTTTATGGAATTATAACATGATGAAAAGAGAGAGGCAGTCTAATGAAAATTGTAACAACTTTTATTTGACAGGTCGTCAAAAGTCGTCAATCGTTTTTATGCCCTTTCGGTATTTGCAATTTATTATTTAAATCGTATGTTATTTTCAACAAATACTATTATATATAACAATAATAACTTGTGCTGTGAGTGATTGCAGTGTAAATCATAGGAATAGTCCTGAAAAATATACATTTCACCCGTAATTAATCTTCATGTCCTAATTGCTACGATGTGTTTATTTTTGCTATATTCTGTCTTTAGTTCTCTATTACAAATAAAATATTGTGAATCCTCCCTTTTACTTTCATATTTTGCGTAACTAAAGCTACTATTGTTCCTATATTACACAAATTTTGAAGAAAAATTTTTCATCAAAATTTTTTACATATACGCTAGTGCTTGAATCAAATTTATCGATATGCTTATTGATATTTTACAATAACATAAATCTAAAATAAAAATCATTTACCTTTATATTTATCACCTTAAGCCCGGCCTCAGATTATCCGAAATTTCTGATCAGAAAAATTCGGACGCCCGGCGGAACGCACTCTGTTCATACATTTTGCTGAAGACCCATCATACTAAAAGAATTTCTGACGTGTCAAAATGTATGAGCGGGGCGGGGCGTCCGAATTTTTGTGATCAGAAATTCGGAAAATGTGCGGCCGGACTAAAAAGGACATATTATCTTATTTTAACTAATATAATATAGTATAGTATAATATAGCTAATATAATATAACTACTATAATATAGAGTGACTCTAAAACTAGAGGAAGGTTTATATTTATATATCATAATCATTTGTTTTACAGATTCCCTCAAGATCCTCTAATAAGAGGAAAATGACTGAAATTAATTGGGCGTGTTGGTTGGAATCCCAAGAAAAATTCAACAATATGTAGCAAACATTTCATTGAAAATTTTTAAAGAAAAATTAGAATAAATACTATTATGGTTAAAGGAGCTATCCCAACTTTATTTGTGCCAGTAAGTTTGACATACTGTTGCACTTGTTACTGAAGCAATTATTAAAAATAAGCAATTATAAGCAATTAATGCTTTTTAGTTCATTTAAGATTATACTTATATGAACTAAAAAGTATTAAATAATCCTTATTCTGTACTCAATCTTCATAATTTTGAAGTCGGTACCAGTCCTAAGTATATAAGTTGCTGTTATACCTATTCTGTCAGAGAACTGGCGATTAGGTTAGCTGGTACCGATTGCAAAATAATGAAGATTGAGAACAGAATTAATACTGAGTACAGAATAAGAATTATTTAATACTTTTTAGTTCATTTAAGTATAATATTACTATTGTCATTACCTTGGAAGTCGGTTTTAATTTTTTGTTTAAAAAATGATAATTTTACTCTTTTTAGCTGTCCTTAAGGTTTTCTATACTTACAGTTGGTGTTTTAAAAAATCAAAATCAAAATTGCTTTATTTCTGAACAAATCTAAAATAAAATATATTTTCAGAATATATGGTGCCTACTACATGTCTACATGGAACTAAGCCGACGAAAAGAACCGGCGTAAGTAACTCGTACGGGGCCCACTTTTTACCAAGAAAAGTGAGAAAAAAAATAATCTTTTAAAATAAAATTTACAATGCTGTAACTAAAAC